>NC_066543.1:13206228-13361228 GCF_024679095.1 Eriocheir sinensis
TGACCTGTCTGTGTAAAGACATACAATCCAAGGGTACCACTGTTCGGTAGAGAAGCCTATTTTTCCACCATACAGACATCAACAACAAATCACACAATATATTTTGATTTTGTGCAAAATTATAGGAGTGGTGTTCTGTTTTGTAATAAAAATACCCATACATATTGTAGTGACTAACAGGAAAGTGTAAGAGGGAGTATTCCAAGTACAATGACTATGCCACGAGGTGTGTGGAGTCATTATTTTTCATCGTCAAGGAGCTAAAGATGGTTGGAACAAACGATAAACCCATTCAGACTGACGAGGTAAGATTTGCCAGTCGACGGAAATACTATCGTGTAATCCTGTCACTGGATCTACATAACGTTCTTGATGGTTCACCGTAAGATGGCGATAGTTCATGCCATTTAGATTACGTGCCACTTGCAGGCCATTCACCCGAATGAATGATATACGAGTGTGCCTCGATATGGGATGCAAATAAAAATTGTGCACCAATGAATTCCGTCATAAAGATGACAATCAATAAACTTTTTAACATTTTGGGAGGTGATTATGTTGTCATTAATCATAAATTGAAAGCTTGTTTTTTTTATCATCCTGCAGTATAAAGTTCATGTAGTTGAGGTACACTGCATACTTAAGTGCTAATGGCCAGGTAGACCACACGGTAAAGTGATAAAAGGGAAGGTAGATCGCAGGCTTAAAGTGTAAAAGGGCATATATATATATATATAATATATATATATATATATATATATATATATATATATATATATATATATATATATATATATATATATATATATATATATATATATATATATATATATATATATATATATATATATATATATATATATATATATATATATTTACAACAAAGGAGACAGCTCAAGGGCACAAAAAAAGGAAACAATGATAAAAAAAAGCCCGCTACTCACTGCTCCTACAAAAAAAAATATATAAATATATATATACACACACACACACACAAGATACCACGTATGTAGTACTTAATTATATTGTAGTAGGAATAATTAAGCTTCCCCATCAATGATATTTCAGCACCTTAATGAACATCTGATTTTTTTCTTATGCAACACACACACACACACACACACACCGCTCCGGTAGCTCAATTGGTTAGAGCACCGCGATGCAAAGCTTCACGGCCAAACAGGCGGTGGTTCGAGCCCCACTCAGGCCGGATTCTTTCCGTTGACTAAGAGTGGTTACTGTCCCCCCCTTGAGCAAGGGGGATGAGATGAGTGGTGTGTGAGGGTGAGGTCCTGGCAGTACCCAGAGATCGACAAATGAGCACCTGCTCACGTCGTGAGGGTACCTGCTGTGGCGAAAGCGAGTCAAACTCGTGATCAGGCCGTGGTGAATTACACACACACACACACACACACATTTATAAGAAAACGATTTGATTTATCACCAGGTGGGAGACCACAACCTGGGCAAGCCTGATCAGGACGAGCAGATGTTTGAGATCGAGGACCTGGTGATACATCCCAAGTTTGCAGTGGGTGAGTGCTGTCTTGGATAAGAAAGAACTGCAATGTATAAACAGACAAAAGTAGATGACAGTCGTTTAGTATCACTGTAACTTTTGAAATAATTACTTTATATTAATAAATTACGATAGAGTAACACTGTAATTCTGGAGATAATCACTTTAATGATTTAATGACTGAACAAACTCAACCATGTTCATTGGAATCGGGTCAAATTAAGAAGGCTGTCACTGAAAGTATTGATTTTAAAAGTTGCAAAAAGCCGCTGAGTACAGCTTCATGTGCAAAGAGATAAGTCATGTTTGCATCTCACTCTGGAGCTTAATGGAAAACTCCACATCACTTTCTGTACTGGTATATCACTAAGGAGCGGAGAAAAATCTTAAATCTCAGGAACATATATTAGTAATAATATTACAGTATATCATAAACAGTGTGTCGACGCTCTATTTAGTCCACTGACCTCCATTACCTTCTTGTGAAAAAGTCCGGCACATTTCCTGATCATTTATCGAAGTAGGTACCATGTTTCAATTAAGTTTTTGTAGTTAATACAGAAAATGCATAGAACAGCTGTGGGTGTTACGTTACATAATACATGTCATCTCGCATCACATAAGGGACATCAACACACTAGGGAGCCGCCATGTTATAATGCAGCAAATATGTTGTGCTTGCTGGATCACACTGTTTACCACTGTTGCATTTCAGGTGGGCAATACAACAATGATGTCGCAGTGCTGAAGGTGCGTGAACAGAGAGGCGAAGGGTTCCGCATGTCTAGGTTCGTCACCCCCGCCTGTTTACCCGCTCCAGACACCAGCTACACGCCCGGCATCAGCTGCCAGGTGTCAGGCTGGGGCTTCACAGACCGTGAGTTAGTCTTCCTCTTCATTAATTAAGCCGTGTACAAAGACTTAAAGAAATTAATAAAACTGCAATGCTTCCATAGTAATGGATACAAAGCATCAATTTTGTATGAAATGTAACATTTTCCTCACAAAGGCATTTCATGTTGGATGGCTGAATATCATTTTTTTCTAGGACTAAAGAGAGAATAAAGAGGCTGCATTATGCGTCATTAATGGCAGCCTCAAACAGTATTCTAACTTCTCATTCTTCTTGCAGCTAACAACGACTATTCCAAGCCAAAGGTTTTACACAGCACAGACGTCCTCCTCGTGGCTGACAAGGAGTGCCAGCAGCTGCACGGAACACGCGGGTACGGCCCCGGCATGGTCTGTGCCGGGCACCCGGATGGCATCAAGGACGCCTGCAACGCGGACTCGGGGGGACCTCTCGCGTGCAACATAAATGGTGAGTCAAACTATGACTTCATGTCAGAGTTAAATGTCACAATATATATATATATATATATATATATATATATATATATATATATATATATATATATATATATATATATATATATATATATATATATATATATATATATATATATATTTGTAGTATATATGTGGCATAACTAACTGATTGTCTGATTTCCTCCGGCAGGTTCCTACACGGTGTTCGGTCTGGTGTCTTGGGGTAAGGGCTGTGGCAAGCCAGGTCTGCCTGGAGTGTACACGCATATCCAGTACTATGTTGACTGGATCAACAGCGTCACTGGAAACATCCAGTAGATAGGTGGTGCATTCTGCTGCACATGTTCCTTTGTAGTGCTTCTAATTCTTGGTGTTTCCTGTATCACTGATACAAGCCACCTACCACCAGAAATGGAGTGAATACAAGAAATTTGTATTTGAATACAAATACAAATACTTCATATTCCAACGAATATGAATACGAATTTAAATACACTGAAATTATTTTAAATTGAATACAAATAGGAATACTTCTTGAAAGTATTCATGAATACATTCATGAATACTTTTCATTAAAAAATACCTTCTTGACGTAATTGGGTATAGCACTGTTCTAAAGTTATGCAACAGTAAAATGACCTCACGAACCTGCTATACGCGATGATTATACACGTCCGTCCAGGAGGCTGGAGTTGAAAAGAACAACGGCTGTTATCTCTCATAATAAATTTTGAGGTATTCGTCATGTGATTCGCAGAGTACGAACACTTTTCCTTTTATTTGAATACAGTATTCAAATGTATTTGAATACGAATACCGAATACGAATACTTCATCCCTCCCTACGACCATCTTTTCTTTATTGTATATTGCCTTGGGTTGGGAGAGCTTATAATCAAAAGCAAGCAAAACTTTGGTGGAGAAGATTGGGGTGAAGAATGCAGGGGTAACTAACCAGATGTAATGAGTACAGAAGTTGCACACTGTGCACCTTATAATATGTCTCATCCACCACCGCTTGAGGGCCACCAGTAGCTCAACAGCTATGTGATTCAAATTAAAGTTTAAACAATTGGTAGACATATGTCACCAATATACCAACTAAACATATATCTCCCAATTCATCTAATGATAGGCCAGGGCTGTAATTTCTGGGGGGTTTAGGCAAGCTATAGCCTCCCCTAATATTTTCTATCAGCCTCAAAATGCCCCTAAAATTGATGATTTTTCAAAAAATTTCCCCCACCTGCACATGCTTGATTCGTGTGCCACCCTCATGAACCTATGACGCCCCCCCCCAAAAAAAATCCATCATAATTACAGGCTTGTAGACGGTTATCATGTGCAACACGCCAGCCCTCAGTCACTAAGATGACCTTTTCTCCAAGTTAACGACTTTAGGGGACAAGAAAGTATATAGCAGTTGGTTTATATACATAAGTATATGTAGACTTAATATTAAGAAACTGTATGATGGCAGCCACATGACCAAATACATGTAAGAATTATGGGCATTTTACATATAGATCATTGTAACTGGATATCACAATTTTCAGACTTAACTGTGTGTGTGTGTGTGTGTGTGTGTGTCTGTGTGTGTTATACTGTGATGTGTGTGGTGAGTTATGATGTGGTGTGAAGTGTGTGTGTGTGTGTGTATTTTGTACTGTGGTGTGCTGTGGTAAGGTGTGGTGAGTTGTTATGTGGTGTGAAGTGTGGTGTGTGTGTGTAATTCAACACGGCCTGATCACGAGTTGGACTCAAAATCGCCAGCAAGTACCCTCCTGACAAGAGCAACCTCATGCTCATTATAGTCGATATATGGGTACTGCCAGGACCTCACACCCCACACATCCCATCCCCCTTGCTCAGGGAAGGACAGTAACCACTCCTTGTCAGCGGAAAGATTCCGGCCTGAGCAGGGCTCGAACCACCGCCTCTCAGGCCGTGAACCCTGGCAGAGTAGCGCTCTAACCAACTGAAATTGTGTGTGTGTAATTATGTAACTAGTGATATACAAGAAGTGAACTATACTCATGAAGTCCCATTTCCATCCTCTTTGTCTATTCCTTTCATTGCCCTGATCACTGCAATAATGTCCCCTGAACTGGCAGCCCTAACCTTTCCAATATTTCTTATTACATTAACTTGGTTAGGCTAGGGACCAACTTGGGTGCTACTCTGCATTCTTTCGATCTTGTATATGTTTTTCTTTGTGTGGGGTCCATACTACTACCACTTAAACCAACCTGTGACAGATCAGAACCGACCTCCCCAATTGTACCAACTCAGAGGTTATACTGTGTGTGTGTATATATATATATATATATATATATATATATATATATATATATATATATATATATATATATATATATATATATATATATATATATATATATATATATATATATATATATATATATATATATATACTGTACATGCAGAGGAGGTTCGTCGAGTATGAAGGCAGTTTTAGCCACAGTATCAATATAATGCTTTTCATGAGGAATAAAAAATTTGTAACTATAGTCCAACATGAATATGAAGTCAGTTTGGGTGGGACCCAAACCTCTTCACAGCACTTCTGCATCACCCCAATATATCACTCTCTCTCTCATATGTCAGCTATGCACTATTTGATATTGTGTATCAAACATTCTGTATACATTAAATAAGATTTGGCAGCGCTAAGGCCAGGGAACTTCCCAAGCAGGCCACGCCCAAACTGACTTCATTGCTGAGTCTGTCTATAATCCTTAAACACCTTATCATCTCTTATCCAAAATTTTTAATAAAATAAAATGAGTAAGGGTGACCTTCATATAATGCCTGTTCTTAAATATAATGATATTTGCTTTCTTTTTAAATATCATCGAGTGTTATGTGTATGTATATTTTTAAGCTTAAGATACCTAGTCAATTATTTCAGTCTTTCATAATATTAGGTATTCTAAACTTGTAACTTTGTCACTAAGTATAAAAACCAATAAATGCATCAATTTCTTTTAGACGCTGTTTTTAGTTACAGTACTTCCTATTTTCTTCCACAATACCCCTGATGTTTCAGCTCACCTTTAATTTAAAACTGAATACCAATATAATTTTCAATTACTCTGACTGAGGTTCCTTGCAATTTAATTTAAATGGTGACCACAACAAAAAGGAAAATAATTGTTTCTCTCTTTCTCTCTTGCATGAGTATTTGACATAAATGTCCAAACATGATACCTGCTGGTCAGGAAAAAGTAGGTATACGTTGTCCACTGCTCATATTTTTCAAAGTTTGCGTCTACCTATGGTATAGATGATCACCGAATGCGTAATGTATGTGGGTCCATATCTACCTCATGAACGGCAAAGGTAACATGAGATTTATGATCTGAATCTTTTGCTCGTGAGTGTATTTTGCTTTCTAGCATCTCTAGTATAATTTAATTTGATGCTAGAATGGTATTATTTATGGAAGTGTAATTATTATGACTTTTGGT
This sequence comes from Eriocheir sinensis, assembly GCF_024679095.1. NCBI lineage: Eukaryota > Metazoa > Arthropoda > Malacostraca > Decapoda > Varunidae > Eriocheir > Eriocheir sinensis. The sequence goes on from NC_066543.1 coordinate 13,212,567, forward strand.
CTTAAAATAAGTGCTTTACATATACAGTGGTACAGTACGTACACAAACTGTAAAAAAAAATTGGTAAACAAAGGGTAAACCATTGTCGCTGCCATGGAGACACTTGTGAGGAGCCTCAAGCAGTGAAGAGGTGTCCTGATGGCCAATTGTCTCTTTCTCAGGGCTGGCAACCCATGTGTACAGCTGTGGTGTAGGCAGGGCTATCTGACCACATGTTGGGGAAGTATGGAGGAGATGTAGTTTCAGAATGGATGTTATGGATATGTAACCTAGCATGGGGACAGGGTGAGGTGCTAGTGGTCTGGAGGAGCATTAGTGTTGTGCCACTGTACAAAGGGAAAGGAACCAGAGGTGATTGTAATAGTTACAGGGGAATAAGTCTACTCAGTGTGGCAGGAAAAGTGTATGGAAGGGTTTTAAATGAGGATGAAGAAAATAGCTGAAAAAAAAGTGTAGGCTTTAGGATAGGGAGGGGTTATGTAGATGAAATATTTGCACTAAAAATGCTAGTTGAAAAGTACCTAGAGAAGGATAGGAGGCTGTTTGCTGCTTTCATGAACCTAGAGAAGGCATATGACAGGGTTTACAGGAAAAGTTTATGGGATGTTCTAAGGATAAATGGTGTGCGAGGGAATTTGCTAGAGGCGATCAGGTCCTATAATGATGTGAGTGCCTCTGTGCACGTGAATGGTGAGTTAAGCGAGTTTTGGAGTTGGTGTGGGTATAAGAGGTCTCCATGGCTTTTAAATGTGTACATGAATGGATATATGAGAAAAATGAAAGCCAGAGTGGGGGAACTAGGGCCAAGGCTGAAAAGAGAGGTACAGAGGAGTCATTGGTGGGAGGTCTGTTTGCAGATGATACAGTATTGTTGGCAGAGAATGAAGGGACACTGCAGAGTATAGTGGATGAGTTTGACAGGGTGTGTAAAAGGAGAAAACTGAAAGTAAATTCTGGAAAGAGTAAGGAGAGGGCAAGAGAACAGACCATTGATTTTGCAAAGCTATACAGAGTTAGAGCAGAAAGCACAACGAAGTGTAGAATATGGCTGGGGGAAGAGAGAATGGAGATGACTGAATTTAAATATTTAGGGACAGGTTTATGAAAGAATGGAAGTATAGAAGGTGAGGTGAGGGAAAGAGCAGTGAAGGACAGACAGGTAGTAGGTGCATTGGAGTTATGAGAGGAAATGTGAGCATGGGGGTAAAGAGGGGCATAAGGAACAGTATTATCCTGCCAACTCTGTCATATGTGTCAGAGACATGGACATGGAATGTAGCACAGCAATCTAGAATACATGCAGTGGAAATGAGTTATATAAGAGGTGAATGTGGTGTTGCAGGATGGGATGGATAAAGTAGTGAAAATATGTATCAGAGCTTTGGTATGGGTGTGACAGCAATGGGAGCAGACTGTGGAGTTGTTGAATGGGTGAAGCATGGAGCGCTGAGAGAGTTTGGACACTTGATGAGAATGAAGGAGAATGATTTTGTGAAGAGTGTATGAGGGAAGGATTGAGGGAGGGGGTGTCAGGGGAAGACCACGGTCTGTTAAGTGGATCAATATTGTGAGTAAGTATTGGAGTGAGAAAGTTGGAAGTAGCAGGACTGAGTTTGCTAAGAGGGAGTGCCAGAACAGGGAGTTATGGACACTTCTGACACAACCACCCCCTAGAGGGAAGTTCCCATGAGGGTACAGGGTGTCAGAGATATATATGTTGTTTGAAAAATTAAGGTGTGAACCATAATGGAGAAGGGTGTTTTTCCAATCATCTATATTGATTCTTTCCAAAAAAGATATAGGAAATATAATCATTGTATACCACATCAAATATATTTTGTTTACTTGCAAAGTGATGAAAGAAATATTCTGACATTCATTGAGAAAACTGAAAGAAAATGAAGAAGAAAAAAATCATGTCGTATCACTCGTGAATACTGTGCAAGACCACAAAAGGTGGATGTTGACATTGCCCCACTGCAATGAGCCAACCAAATTTGACCCACCTCAAAGTGAAATTTCTTTTGTTAGTTAAGCATTTAAACAACAAAAATTGAGAACGCAGTTGATGCATAGCTGTCATATTCTATCATTACAACCTGGCTGACATAAAAGTTAGGACACAACAAAGGAGGAATGTGACGCTGGTACAACACTGGTTTGAGCAATTCTGATTTCTACCAACAGAGATCTACACAGAAGATACAGCTAGAAATAGTTTATATCATTCTGCAACACTGGAGAAGTAAAATAAATGATATATTACACGGAACAAATAAAAAAAAAAGGTAACAAATCTTTAAACTCTTATGTCATTTTCAAGAATACAAAAGAGCTATAATGAAAAAATAATGCTGTTCAAGTAACAGAAACTAATACATACATTATATACAAATTGACAAAATAAAGGGGCTTCCTGTTCACGTATTAAGTCAGTATTTACAAATTTTGCAATGATCCAATTCCAATAAAATTAAACAAACACTACTAACAACACAAAGGTGAGTCTTACCCCATAGATCAATCAATGAGACAGGGGTGCACTACTGCATGAAGACCCTTCCTGTGATCATCTTGAGCTGCAACTAACGACATAATTTTGAACCTCCTATAGTTTTTAGGCTGTAGTGGTTAAAATCCCTTAATTCCTATAAAGCAATGACCTGAGTTACACCACTAACTTGATGAAGGCCAATCAGTGTCTGTTCATTGCAGTGTCATCCACCATGCTTTTTCAATGGTGATTAATCTTTGTTGACTTATGTTTCAGTGGCTCATGTTAACTAAACCAGCAAATTAGATTTCTCACACCTGAAGCTTTTAACAGAACCAAAATGCAGAACTGAAATTGTGAATTTTATTTCCATAAAAAGCATTTGTGAGGGAGTGTAGGAGGGGTGTTTTATAGGGAAATGATGTGACAAACAGACAGAGGATGGTGAACTGAAGCAGTATGGACACTATATATACCTCATGCTGCAGCCTTTTCAGAGATGTCCCACACAGGGGTGACCACGACCTGATTTTCAGTTCTGCCTTTACATATTCTTTCAATATTACATTCACTCTAACCTATCTATGTATTCTCCAGTTTTATCAATACATATAAATGGAGGCATTCTAACAATCTCAGGTTCCCTTTACCTGTTGTTCATCCTTCAACTTGATGAACTTGCCATTCTACATCCTCAACACTTGTCTGAACCACCTTGAGGTATCATGTTTAACACTTTAACCACTCTACAGTCAGCATCTTTTGCTCACTCATCAGTACACTTCTTAAACACATTTTCATTGCTGTCATCATCCCATCTTGTTAGCCCACTTGCACTTCTAAGTAACTGATCTCCACTCTGAAAGTGGAGGAAACAACTTTTGAAAAAAATGACAAGAAACAAGCAGGAAAATAAATATTTGTAAGGGAGAATGCATAAAACAGCAAAACACTCCTACAGAAACTTGATTGCACTATATTTTCTTCAATGGCCAGTAGAAACTTATAATGCCAGGGGCTATGTGGTATTCATAGGTGCCAAGATATGAGACAGGGATATATGACTAACATTTATAATTGGTAAATGTGGCCAAGGTCAGAGGGGAATCTTTCTTCCTGACTTAAGAAACTAATGAAAGGTATTGGATTTGTGTCCTTCACACTCAGGGGCTGGATGGTATGGTGCTGTCCCTTACTTATTTACTTACACAGAGTTTGGTAAGTCCCTCGTGAATTCCCTGAATATGACAGGGTTGAAGGTTCTAATAGCATGCTTTCCATAACATAATTAAAATTATGCATTTGTATTTACATCTGATTGCAACTGATTATAGTCATATTTCACAGAGTTCCTCTATTATAAACAAGTGAATTCTTTAAGTACTTGCACACATTTTTCCTACCATAGTAACCAGTGCCCATCAGCCAGGTAGTAAATGTTGTCGTCGTTACTCTTCACTTTCCTTTAAAAACTTTTCATAGGTTTCTTCATTCATCAGCTCGTCTATTTCTGATGGGACTGTCAATTCCAATTTAAATAACCAACCTGCAAAGAAAATCAATTTCAAATCCAAAATTGATTAAGCTAAAAATTACAAAAATATTGTTATAGCTCACCCATTGAATGAATATTAATGACATGTTGCTCCCATAAAAATTAGGCTCTCAACTCCCCAGTTCTTTTATTTATCTACACAGAGTTGCCCATTGCCATTTACTTCACTGCAGGTATTAATGCAGTCAATGTAGCAACTTATAAATTCATTATGATGCAAGTGAAAAAAAAATATGTAAACTGATATATCAATTCAGTACATTAGAATTAAACAAATACATGACTGCACAAATATAAATGAATAATTACCTTCTTCATAGCAGCTCTTATTAATGAGTGACGGCTGATCCTCCACCGCTGTGTTGATCTCGGTCACCTTGCCAGAGACAGGACTGTAGAGCTCACTGGCAGCCTTAACACTTTCCAGGGCACCACACTCCTCTGTCAACACCACCCCATCAGGTTATGTGCAGCTGCCTTGTTTGGTCGGCTCCATCTGAGTCACCATGTTAAACCATAAGATTCAAAAGATGTTAGAAAGGCACCGACACAAAACTGGTCTTCTCACGAGGGTGATGTTGAGTGTCTAAACAACATAACGGGTCTGATCACTTACTCTTTTAACCATGTTCAAAACCCAGTTCTTACATGCTATCAACAGTGATATACATGCCCATGATGGCACCACATCAATTCATTCTAAACAAAAGGCCTGATTCCTTTAAAATAAGGTACAGGCTTTGAACTAATAATGTTAGTTTTGACTTTGAATTAGTGGATTATTATTATTATTTATTTTTTTAAATACAGATCTTTCACTGTGGGCAGGTGGAAACCCTCATGGTCCCTAAACAATCCTGTATAGCAAATATTATACAAACTTACCCATCTGCTCATATTGTGTGTCCACTTCAGGTAGCTGGGCATAAACAATGTCTCCCAGAGCTTCCTGTAATAAAATACAGTCTCAATACTCTATTCATTAACCCATAAACTGTGAGCCACAACTCAAACCGATTAGTGCACACATGAAAGGGTCAGTTCAGGTTGCTGACACACAAATAGTATTTAACCCGGTAGCAGCGACGGGCCAAATTTGTGGCTTTACCGTGTAGCAGTGACGGGCCAAATTTGTGCCATGATATAAACCCCCCAAAATAAATGATGCAAACTGATCACAAATGCTTTGATATATATTATGAAATGGTTCGTGTGAGTGATGATTTTTTCTCATTTTTCTCACTTAGAGGGACCATTAAGAAACATGATCCCTGCTGCTATCGGGTTAAGTTAATGTTAATTGTTAATTAAGGAAATTCACCTTTATTGTGGTGTATCGACCTTCGGATACAAGAACAGAGGTCTTTATTGATGAATTTCGCACATTTTTGGAGTCTGTGGATATAGTGAGTGCAAATGTGTTCATCTGTGGTGACTTTAATCTATGGATTGATGATCCTGAAAATTCTTCTGCCATGGCCTTCATTGAGATGATGGACAGTTTCAACCTGATTAATAAAGTGAACGAGATGACTTCTTTAGGGGGTCATGTGCTAGACTTGGTTTTCAGCGATATAGACGGTGATCTAGTGCAAGGGGTGTGTGTTGATGAAATAGGTTGTATATCCTCGGTGCATAAATTGGTGACCTTTGAAATTTCATACGTGAGGGAAGCAGTGCAGAGAAAAAATATTACGTTCAGATTGCGAAAGAATTTTCAACCAGAAATATTGATTAACTCTGTAATACAGGAAATTACTATTAATTGTCGTGAAATCTGTGAACATGGCTCGGTGTTACGTGGAAATTGTGCTACCTGCCTGGTTAAGCTATATAATGGTTTAGCTAAAGATGAGTATAACAGCCTCTGTCCTCTGATTGAAAAGGAGATAGTGTTGAGAGATCATGCACCTTGGTTTAATGCGGAAATACTGTGGGCAAAAAGAGAAAAGAAGAAAAAAGAAAGACTATGGCGTAGGCAAAAAACAGATGAGGCAAGAAGAGCATACCAGGAGGCGAGAAACAAAGAAAATCGGCTTGTGATAAAACGGAAAAGAGAATACTATCGGAATAAGGTTATGGAGGCAGGGCCTAACATCAATAAATTATATAAGGTGCTTGACAGTTTGACTGGAAACAGAAAGGTTAAGAAGCTTCTGGATGGTTTCTCGGATGAAGTGCTGGCAAATAAGTTTTTAGACTTTTTTGACAAGAAAATTGAGAGTTATCATGAACTTTAGAGGCGACCGCGGTTACCATGGATCCGCTGTGGAAACTCCAGTCCCTGAAATAAAGTTAACAAGCTTTCAACAAGTGGATGTGGCTGTGGTGAAAACTATCATACACAAGGTGAAACTGACGTACTGTGATAACGATCCCTTGCCGATAAGTGACATCATTAAGAGTGAAAACTTTAGTGATTTCTATGATGGTTAACACTAGTATCGAAAACAAGACTTTCCCTGAGAGTTTATACCTATCGTTAAAGGTAAACTGGACCCACAGTGTTTAAGTTCCTTTAGACCAGTATCCAACTTGACGTTTCTATCTAAGATACTTGAAAATGTGATCTTAAATCAGCTAATGGAGCATTTGCTAGTGGTGCAGGCTTCACCGGATAATCAATCTGCCTACAAGAGGCTTTACTCAACTGAAACTACTCTCTGTTCGGTGGTAAACAACTTGCTTGTGCTTATGGATGAAGGGAAGTGTGGTGTTCTGATTTTGTTAGACTTGAGTGCTGCGTTTGACATGGTGGAGCACAGTCTATTGCTTCAGGATTGCAAAAATATTGAAATTGAGGGTGGCGCGCTGGATTATCTGAGGAGTTACCTTGAGAACAGAACTTACTGTGCACAAATAGGTAAATCATTCTCCACTCATAAACTTCTGCAAAGAGAAGTCCCCCAGGGAAGTGTACTGGGTCTAATTTTATTCTGTGTTTATACTATCGGTCTTTCACATTTGCTAAGAAGGCATGAAGTTGACTTTAAACTGTATGCTGATGATACACAGTTCTATTTGTCGCTGAGTGATGTGGAAAACACTGAAGATAAGCTGAGCAGAATTATGGATGATGTTGGGAAATGGATGAATTCTAAGCAACTGAAGCTGAATGAGGATAAAACTGAATGTTTGATTGTCGGGAAGAACAAGGATCTCAGGAGGCTAGATATTTCCACTCTTCAGATAAAAGATGACATAATGACTGTAAAAAAGTCGGTCAAAGATTTAGGTGCGATACTTGACTGCACTCTATCATTCAAAGAACAGATCAATCAGGTGCTGAGAACGGCGCTACCATCTGAGAAATATTGCATTTGTCAAGAAATACCTGGATGATAAGACTATGAAGATGCTTATATATAATCATGTAACTAGTAAGCTGGATTATTGTAACTCACTTTATTATGGCCTTCCTAAATATCTGCTGAAGAAACTACAACTGGTTATGAACAGAGCTGTAAGGCTAATAAAGGGTCTGCCCTCCCCGTGAGAGAATAACACCTGCACTTAGAGCCTTGCATTGGCTACCCATTAAGGCACGAATAGTCTACAAAATATGTGTCTTGACTGATCAAGCAACGGGACTTGGTAAACCTGGATATTTGAGAAATATTCTACAGGATTTTCATTTGGACACCATCATGTCAGCAAGACACAGTACAGAACGGTATAGATTCTATGAGCCCAGGGTCAACCTGGAACTGGGTTTCAGAGCATTTGAGAAGAGTGCCCCGCGGCTCTATAATGAGTTACCTGGGGACGTTAAGAACAGTGACAGTCTGGCAATCTTCAAGAAAACGCTGAAGACTCACTTATTCACTAAATCCTACGACTAAACAAATATGAGGATTGAGGACAACTTTAGGTGCTAATATTACTGTTATAATGTTAGTGGCCCTGTGGAGTGCTGCTACGGCGGCGGACCGGGGCCTGAAACCTCATCAACGAGTAAGAGTAGTAAGAGTAAGTAGGCCTACACACCTGTGCATAATTTGTGATTCCAATGGTCCCAATATTGCCATCTACAGCCACCCACTCATGCTTCTCTGTATATTTTCGACCTGAAAAGGAATGATATGGGGAAATGAGAAACATGGAAGAATTTTGCTACTGATGAGCTGTAATAATCCTTGTATTCACATACACGTAAGCATAAACCAAATAGTGGAGTGGGATGATGAAATAAAGGCTAATTACATAGTAAATACTTATCTTCCCTGCATAAAGTAAGGGAATGCCCTAATCTACATTGTGAACACCTTGATATTCCTTATAAATCCCAGTGACAAATCCTTCCTACCTGTGGTTAATATCATGGAATAGAAAGTATTCAAATTTAGATGCAATAAGTGATGGGATTCAACCAGTTCGCACCGGTTCGCAAGAACCTGTTCTTGGAATTTCTTTAATCCTGAGAACCGGTTGTTACTGTTAGCTTAAATCAGGGGTTCTCAATTTTCCCCCATGAACACCTTTTGCTTATAACTTATCTTGGTAAATCCCTCATTGAGAGAACCTGTTCTTAAAAAATTTGAATCCCACCACTGGATGCAATACTATTTGCCATCATGTAAAGGATGTACAGTGGAGTATGCTGGAGTGAGCCTAGTTAGTTAATGTAATTAATTCTAGATTGTCATTCACAATAACATTCGTTTCTTGAATTGCATTCATTAGCATACAATACATTTATAAGCAATCCATACCAGGCCCACAGCCAAGTCTAGTTACTACCAGCACAGTAAAGATTGGTCCAGTTTGGTAATCTGGTGGAGCATCTTCCTTATGCACAAAAAAACTCACAAGAACTAGTAATACACTCAAGGAACACTGCTAGTTTACAATGACTGTCCAAGCAATAATGCTGTGATCCTTAAATGTTTTTATGTAATCTGGTTCACAATCCATAAGATAGCCCTTCTAAATGGAAAATTCCTTAGGCAGGTCCCGTCTCTACGGTATGACGTAACGAGATAAGGCAGAGAAGACCTGACCTTGGGCATGACCCCAAACCCCACGCCGGGGAGCAAGGCTGCAATGCTCGGCGATCACCGTCGCCTCGGTGGCCTGCTGGATGCATAATTAATTAAACCTTTGACCATGTCTTGATTTGACTTTGGCAAGTCGCACCATGCACTAGGCAACCCATGAACTGGTTATGGAATGCATCAAATACTGCAAACTTTGCGACACAATGACTTTTCATTAGCACGACGGTTAACAATGCAGTCCGCGACCTTCACCAAACATAGTAACTCGCCCAGCACATCTCTGTCACCGTGACCTCACTTGACAAAGAATGGTGTGTGGTGCTGAAGGGCTTGGCATTGGTTTCCCAGGCGCAGGTGGTCTTCTGGAGCTGAGGGAAGAGCCTTGGAGCATAAGATCGCACGCCGTTGATGAGCACCCTCGCCATTGCGTAGTGGTATGCAGCACACTGGCCGGCCAGCTGCTGTCCCGCCACCGCCGCCACCCCACGCACACCCGGACCGAAAGTAGCGACAAGTTCACCTGCCACGTATTATAGTGCCACTGAGTGTGTGAATAAGCAGAAGAGAGGAAGGATCAAGAGGAGGAGGACCTACGAAACGATAGAAAGCGATACAGGTCAAAAGAAGAACATAACGACGCAGGGTCAGGAGAGAGAGAGAGAGAGAGAGAGAGAGAGAGAGAGAGAGAGAGAGAGAGAGAGAGAGAGAGAGAGAGAGAGAGAGAGAGAGAGAGAGAGAGAGAGAGAGAGAGAGAGAGAGAGAGAGTAGAGAGAGATAGAGAGATCAACTAGCCAGAGAGAGAGATTTAATTATTAAACACACACAGAGAGAGAGAGAGAAAGCGCATTTCCACATCTAAATAAATGAAATGATAGGTTTTTCTCTTTATTATCCTAATACAGTGAACGTTAGCCCAAGATAATCCCCAAAAAAAGTAGCGCGGGTGCCTAACTCAAAATATAATAGCGGAAGAGCAACAACAGTATCCTTCCGCTACTTGTGGCCCAAATATGCAACGTCCCCGCTGCCGCCAGCCCAGGTGCCAGCTGGAGGGCCTGTTGCCACTCGCTCTGAGTTACTGGGGCTGACCATAATTAATTCTTCATAATTAACCATTCTACTCAGACTTTACATTTCTTTTCGTCTACAGACCATAAAAAAATCTATACGAGCTTTTCATAGCTCTCCAAATTAATTCATGCCGTACGTGAGTGGTCTTATCACATGTGCAATGGGGGCACACACGCTGTAGCTGGGGCGCGTGGCCTCGGTGCCCAGCTCAGTCCCCTTGCTCCTTAATAACCTACTAATGAAAAATAAAAATATAGACAATGTCGATTGAATTACATACCGCACAGATCACTTAATTCTGTATTCCATTATATATATATATATATATATATATATATATATATATATATATATATATATATATATATATATATATATATATATATATATTTAATTCTGTAAGAACTCCACCTTGGACGATTCTGAGCATATTCCTCCTACTCATCCCCCCTCTGACTCCTTTATGCCTGTTATTAAGATTCTTCCAAATGATGTTTTCTATGCCCTCTCTGGCCTCAACTCTCAGAAGGCTTATGGACCTGATGGAGTGCCTCCTATTGTCCTTTAAAACTGTGCTTCCGTGCTGACACCCTGCCTGGTCAAACTCTTTCGTCTCTGCCTATCAACTTCTACCTTTCCTTCCTGCTGGAAGTATGCCTTTGTACAGCCTGTGCCTAAGAAGGGTGACCGTTCCAATCCCTCAAACTACCGCCCTATAGCTTTACTTTCCTGTCTATCTAAAGCTTTTGAATCAATCCTTAACCGGAAGATTCAAAAGTACCTTTCCACTTCTAACCTTCTATCTGATCGCCAGTATGGGTTCCGCAAGGGGCGTTCTACTGGCGATCTTCTTGCTCTCTTAATTGACTCTTGGTCATCCTCTCTTAGCCGTTTCGGTGAAACTTTCTCTGTTGCGCTAGACATATCGAAAGCCTTCGATAGAATCTGGAACAAGTCTTTGCTTTCTAAGCTGCCCTCTTTCGGATTCTATCCCTCTCTCTGTTCCTTTATCTCCAGTTTCCTTTCCGGCCGTTCTATCTCTGCGGTGGTAGACGGTCTCTGTTCTTCCCCTAAACCTATCAACAGTGGTGTTCCACAGGGCTCTGTCCTATCACCCACTCTCTTCCTGTTATTCATTAATGATCTTCTTTCCATAACAAACTGTCCTGTCCACTCATACGCCGACGACTCCACTCTGCATTATTCAACTTCTTTCAATAGAAGACCCTCTCACCAGGAAGTACATGACTCCAGACTGGAGCCTGCAGAACGCTTAACCTTGCTATCATTTCCGATTGGGGCAAAAGGAACCTTGTGTCCTTCAGTGCCTCAAAAACTCAATTTCTCCACCTATCAACTCGACACAATCTTCCAAACACCTATCCCCTATTCTTCAACAACACTCAGCTATCACCATCTTCAACACTAAACATCCTCGGTCTATCCTTTACTCAAAATCTCAACTGGAAACTTCACATCTCCTCTCTCACTAAATCAGCTTCCTCGAGGTTGGGCGTTCTGTATTGTCTCCGCCAGTTCTTCTCCCCCGCGCAGTTGCTATCCATATACAGGGGCCTTGTCTGCCCTCGTATGGAGTATGCATCTCACATGTGGGGGGGCTCCACTCACACAGCTCTTCTGGACAGAGTGGAGTCTAAGGCTCTTCGTCTCATCAGCTCTCCTCCTCCTACTGATAGTCTTCTACCTCTTAAATTCCGTCGCAATGTTGCCTCTCTTTCTATCTTCTATCGATATTTCCACACTGACTGCTCTTCTGAACTTGCTAACTGCATGCCTCCCCCCCTCCCGCGGCCCCGCTGCACACGACTTTCTACTCATGCTCATCCCTATATAACTGTCCAAACCCCTTTTGCAAGAGTTAACCAGCATCTTCACTCTTTCATCCCTCACGCTGGTAAACTCTGGAACAATCTTCCTTCATCTGTATTTCTTCCTGCCTATGACTTGAACTCTTTCAAGAGAAGGGTATCAGGACACCTCCCGAAATTGACCTCTCTTTCGGCCACCTCTTCTGATTCTTTTTTAGGAGCAGCGAGTAGCGGGCTTCTTTTTTATTATTGCTTCCTTTTTTTTTGTGCCCTTGAGATGCCTCCTTTGTTGTAAAAAAAAAAAAAATATATATATATATATATATATATATATATATATATATATATATATATATATATATATATATATATATATATATATATATATATATATATTGGACACCATTAACATTAATGTTATTCACTAATAGGAGTGGTCCCTGAGTAGTAGTATTCTAAATGACCAGCAAGTGGAAGAAGTGTGTGCATATTGTTTGTTACGTCCATGAATCAGTACACAGGAAAAATTAGTGGGAATCATTTATTTTTTTATTTGATAAATGTATATAACATCCATTCCCCTATTTCAGGCGATTACATTCATTTGTATTGATTAGCAAGCCCATACAAATACTGTTCATTCAATCAATATTCATATGAAGGTTGAAAAACTATCATTAAAAAATAATTTTGATTCCATACTTTGTATAGATAAAACCTTCAGATCTCTAAATTTCTATTAAGGCACTGGACCATATTAGGTCATATTATCTTTGAAAAATAATAAGATTACCCCATTAAAATACATAAATAATATTACTTATTCTGTGGAAATCAAAGCAGGAATAATTTGAGTACTAAGAACTATGTAATTCATTACCTGCAATGTAAAATAAAAACACTGTACAGAAGGAAAGACAAACTGTGGAAACACAATGTTCTGCCCCTGATAGCAGAGCCTGTAATAATACATCCCATAGTCAGGTAATCAGCAAAAACTATATTTTCGTTAAATGAATATTTATCAACTCGTCAATTTTTGTGTATTCTCTAACGTTAACACAATACATTGGGTAATGTCTGAAATATGTTTATGTATGATAAAATCTTAATACATGGGAAAAAAGAGGGAACTCTAGAGGGAATGGCAGCCATTGCCATTTCGGCACTTCTGGTTGGATTGTTTATTTTTCACTGGACAGGAGTTAGTGTTGCACTCTTAATGACCATGATTCAGGGAATGCAAAATTTTACTGTATATAGAAATGTGCATGTGTGTGTATTTATCTAGTTGTATTTACCTAGTTGTGACATCCAGGAAAAGAGCTAAGGCCGCGCTGTCCCATCTCCATATCCTCTCTTATCCAACTTTTCCTTAAAATCATGAATGTTTCTTGCACAAACCACCTCCTCCTCCAGTCCATTCCACAGCTCAATGCTTCTGTTTGGGTAGCTAAACTTTTTCACATCTCGCTAAACTTTTTCACATCTCATGTGTGTGTGTGTGTGTGTGTGTGTGTGTGTGCTGAGTCAACCTATTCAGAAAATATTTGCAAAAAATACCTGTAGAACTTTGAGCATTGCGAATATTCATAAGCAAAAAGCTAGGAATACTGGATTATTTCTTGAGATTGCCAAAGAGAGGGTCTTCAAATGGCTCACTTGATTGCTTTAAGTTCCCCTTTGGTTTCGTTACTGAAATGCTTCTTGCTGCACCAGTTGATGTCTTGGTTACTTGACTTTTTGAGCTGAAGATGTCTACTGGAAAAGGTAAGAAAATGTTACCAGGAGCATTCTGAAATTAAAACCTTCCACCTCGGGGGAGAAGGTAAAGTAGGATATAATACACATACACACAGTGCAGCCTACTTTCCACCTACCAGATATAATGCACGCACACACACACACACACACACACACACACACACACACACACACAATGCTATTACAGCCATATTACCAAGTGGAAATCTACACCTGTGCCCACTGGGTAGACAATAATTACGCCCTAATCACACCCTCCCTACCTTGCATCTATCTCACTCTTTGCATGTTTACATAACGTGCTCAGTAAAGAAAACAATTATCATAATGGTAAATTCTCAAGTGTTATTTACCCATGAAAAGAAAATAAAGTCGTAGAAAAAAGTAGGTAGTGAGCTATGAAGGTTCCCGCCTGGCTGGTTCCTCTGTGCTTTGAAGGTGTTTGATGTTGTTGTTGGGAAAAAAAAAAAATAAATAAATAAAAAAAAAAAAATTTGTTGCAACTATAATACAGCGATCCCTCGTCTATCGCGGGGGTTAGGTTCCAGAACCCTCCACGATAGGCGAAAATCTGTGAAGTAGCGACCTTATATTTACTTTATTGTTTGCAAGATAATTTGTTTGTATTTGCCAGCAGAAGAGGAGGGGCGGGGCAACGCTCCACCAATTACGAGATGTGGCTTCCTCGAGCATGCGCAGTCCTGAATCCTTTAGCGTGGAACTCGCCTGCTTGCAGGCGCAGCCCCTATGCACAGCAACCAGACTTCGATGTGAAATGGACAAGGCGAGATGCTAAACGCATGCTCTACATGGGAGATGGAGGAGACTGATGCTGAGCCAATCAGCGCCTAGGATACAGAACATAGTGCTCTGGTTGGTCGCCCCCCTCCATCAGCCAATAGTGTGCCGTGTACAATCTCATGTGGGCAAACTAGCTCAAACAGAAGTGGCTGTTGCTGCGTTTTCCATACATGTCTACTCATCTGCTGTATGCTACATATTTTAGTTCGATTTAATATTCTTTTAACCCTCTTGCGCACCATAAGTTTCCAATAAGTTTCTGTTCCACTCATCATACATTTCTCAGGCCCGACCGGCCTTATTTTTCTGCCGCGATACTCTACATTCCCGGACGTATTTTACCCTCACAGATATATCGTACCCCAATAAATTTGGTATCAGTGGCTTCATAAAGACTTGTACTAGAACATGCACAAATAAAAATAGAGGAAAGTATATATATAAGCAATACAAACTTGTTTCAAATCTCCATATAGAGTATTATAGACAATAAATCCGAAGTATCAACTCTTCCCCACTCGCTAGCTCGAAATTTTGTGGGCCAACTTTTTTAGCCGAATATATGTTTCAAAGCGGAATTTAGTGAGGATTCTTATGGTATCCTCAAAATCCTCATATGCCTATTAGTTCCCGAGTTACACTGAGAAAACTGTATTATTTTCCTTTCCTGTCAGAGTATGCTAACAACTAAAAATCGCTCAAAGCTCCTCATCTACACTCCTTGAAAGGTTGCCATATGTTACCATTAAGAAACTTATCCCAACAAATGATGCTCACAAATTTGACGCACTTTCACTGAAAACTTAATTTTTAATCAATATTTTTAACTTTTATGACACGTTTCGCGTCATTGTGCGCCAGGACCTTTTACCCTTTGATGACGAGAAACGCGTCATCGTGCGCGAGAGGGTTAATATGTTCTAATTAATATTTTAATTTTTTTTATATATTTTTCAATATTTTAGGCTAGAAAATGCTTATTTTACAACAAAAATAATTAAAATAATATATATATATATATATATATATATATATATATATATATATATATATATATATATATATATATCTATATATATATATATATATATAGATATATATATATATATATATATATATATATATATATATATATATATATATATATATATATATATATATATATATATATACCTATATACTGCAAAATCCCACAATATAGCGAAAAAAGCGCGATACAAAATTAGATATATACAGTTTAAATATCTGCAATACAGTGAGACCGCGAAAAGTGAACCACGATATGGCGAGGGACGACTGTAAATGACTTTCCAATTAGGGAAAATATTTTCTCAGGTTGTTTTAACTGAACCACAACTATCTGCCACGCCAAATTTAGAAAATAAACATATTTTTCCTCGAAGGTATAAGGGTAGACACGGGGTAGACCTTGCCTTCCCTTCGTCTCTCCCGCAAACCTTCATTCCAAAAATGCTAGTGACTCAGTACGCATCATGCTTCCCTTTGATCCTCGTCGCTAAACCTTCATGACTCTTGGTACAGGGCTTACAGACTTACACTTATGCTAACTGCTGTTGTAAACACACTATGATTAAGATGCACAGGACTGAGAATTCAGATAAACATTCTTTATATTCAGCATATACAACTTACCATCATCATCATCTTCAAATAGAGAGTGAGATTTAGACTTTGTTCCTCTCATCTTTGGAACTGTCGTTGATCCTGCTGATGTGGGGTTCTTCGCAGCTTTCTTCTGCTTTTTCTCCCCAAACAAGTCCTCGTCACTATCACTTCCATCAAATAGTGAGTGGCCTTTTACTTTACTGCCACTCTTAGTTGGGTTTGGAGCTTCAAGAAAATCCTTGCTATCAACAGCTGTCACATTTTTCTTTTTCTTTTCAGTTGAGGCACCAACTGGCTCGAGAGGACCCTTAGCAGAGTCAGAAGCTTTACTTGAGGTACTGGTCTTTACATTGATGGTAGAATTATTTACTTCTTTTTGTTCAGCACTCACAGGTACCGTTCTCTGATCTTTCTCCACCAGTGGATCTTGTAGTCTCTCAGCAGGCTGATTAGGTTCTGTTTTGCTGGTATCAACAGTTATGGTGTGATGTTCATGATTACTTGACATGGCTGGAGACATAGATGTTTGTGGGGCATCAGACGGATCAGGATCATCGGAAGCCTTTTTCCTGTGGGCTCTACTAGGAGGTCGCCGCTTCAGGCTCCCTCTTGCTCGAGTCTGCAGGTAGCAAAGAATCAATTACATCTCCTTCCTCACATATTGTTGAACTATATACTGCACAATACCTCCTGATACTAACATTATGGCTAGATGTAGGAACTGGAAATAAATAAAAAAAGAGAAAAACATCAGAAAATGCACCTCTTTTTCATTATTTAATAAAACAAGGATGTGAGCCCGAACATTATCGGAGCCATTTCCCAGTTATCCAATGGTACTTTCATTCATTATAAGTATCAATATGTAATCTACAAAACTGGGAAATGTAATGGTATGGAATGCATTTTCATTCTGGATATATGAAAATTACATAATGACTGCAACCATAGCTAAAGCAAAGAGAAAGTATATTGAACAAGAAAGGCAAACACAACAATGACCTATATATGTTTACAATATATGAACTTTGGGAAAAAAGTATATATCTGATACCTCACCTTGTTCAGACTCTGTAAAACATTACTTTGTGTTGCAGGATCATCAAAACTGACAGCATCTTCATCCCCACCAGATCTTGATGCTGGACGATCAGGAGAAAAGACAGGAGGGTAGATGGAATG
The DNA here is from genome assembly GCF_024679095.1 of Eriocheir sinensis. NCBI lineage: Eukaryota > Metazoa > Arthropoda > Malacostraca > Decapoda > Varunidae > Eriocheir > Eriocheir sinensis. The sequence goes on from NC_066543.1 coordinate 13,229,886, forward strand.
TGGAGAAACTGGACTAACAGGTTTCTCTGACTTAGACACTGTTGTACCCTTTTCTGTTGGCAAAATTAGGGGTTTGACTGTTGTACCCTTTTCTGTTGGCAATATTAGGGGTTTGGCTGTGTCTGCTGGTTCAGTGGGTGCATCTTCTTCACTGCTATCACTCTCACAAGCCAACATACTTTTTCTCTGTAGCACCTTAGCAAATAACTCATTGTTTCTCATTGCACTGCCACCAAATACTGATACTCCACCGACAGGAGGCTTCTTTCTAGGACTAATCTCTTTAGTTTCCTTTCCTTCTTCAAGATTTTCTGGTTTGTCAGACTTTAAATCTTGTTGAGTGGTGGTGCTGTCTGGGGATCTGTCAGGCTCGTCATCTGATTTTATTGGTATTCTTTGAGAAATTTCTTCTTGAACTTCTGGTGGTTTTTGCTTTATGGAAAACAAATCATTTTCAGCTTTCGAATTATCCTGAATTTCTTCAGGAAGTAATGGGGGACTCTGCCTGAGAAGTACACTAGAGCTACGTTGACTTTTCCCTTGCCCACTACTGATACCAAATAACTCATCGCTACTGTCATCATCTACAAGATGTGTATTTTGATCATCATCTTCATCCTCAAAATCATTCATGTCACCAAATATATCATCTATATTTTGTTTGTTTTTATTCTTCACAGTTTTAAGTAAAGTTTTCTGTTTGTTGATTTGTGCATCCAGTTCCTTCCCAATAAATAATGCAACACCACCTACTGGTGGCTTAACAACACTCTCTTTAGGCTTCTCTGTCCCAGAAGCATCAGGCTCAACAGGAGAGGATGATACACTCACTGGATCTGAAGTTTTTTCACTTAATGCACTAAGATCATCTTTAAGTGATCTTGGAGTAGAAGAGGTAACAGCATCTTCTGATACTACAGGTGAAGTTTTAGAATTAGTTTGAAGTTGTGCATCATTTGTCAAAGGACTAGATGAATCTTCTTTTAAGGAGGAACTACTTGTCTTTGGTAATCTTTTAGTGACATCAAATAAATCATCCTCTGTTGAGTTAAATATATCATCTTCCTTGCTAACTATAGCAATATCATTGTTTGTATCTGAGAATGAATTTGAAGATCCTTTAGAAAAGCTATTGCTCTGATCAACCCTTGGACTCTGATTTGAGTCACTATTTGGAGACTCATCTGGAAACACAGATACTCCTTCAGTTGCCTCCTTCCCAAGTTGATTTTCACTTTCACAGCTTTCTGTTGCAGTAGACTTTTTAACCAACTGAGGTTCTCCAAAGGGGTCAGTTTCCTCTTTGCTTGGCAGAGATGGAACAGCTTGTGAATTCTTAGATGGAGGACCTGGAGAAAAGATGTCTTCTTCATCAGACAGAGAACCAAACAAACTTGATGTTTCTTTGGGTTTCTCTTCACGATTTACTTTTATAGATTTATTGTTATTTGAATTAGGAAACATATCAGGCGGTGTTGGGCCTTTACTAAATGACTCTGCTTTCTTGGCACTGGACTGTGGTGGAAGAGGAGGTGGGTCTCTCATGAAGGCTGATGCAGGGGGCTTCTTTTCAATAGGTTTTGGAAGAGACGAAAATAAATCATCATCATCATCACTTGGAGAGCTGAATAGAGAATGACTAGTCTTCAATGGCTCAGAAATATTGACTGGCTCTGAAGGTTTTGGACACTCAGGTGGTGAAGCAAATATTGAGGTAGGCCTGGATGCTGCTGACTCCTCACTTTTGAAAGGCACTGGAGTAATTTTGGGTGGGCTCTCCTTTGTAATTGGTGCTTCAGTTCCTGGTACCGAGATATCATTCTTCTTTGTTGTAGTAGGTATGCCAAAAAGATCATCATCATCATCTGAAAACAACCCCATTGTTGATTTTGAATTATCATTTTTCCAAGACAGACTAGGAGGTTCATTGTCTAAAGGATCCTTCTCTTCTTGAGTCTTGGTATTATTGTCAAGAAGAGATGGTACAGTGTTCGCCAGGGTTTTCGCAACATCTTTTGAGCCAGAGACAGGTTTTTTGACAGGTGTTTCAAACAAGTTATCTTCATCATCAGATTCAAATAAGCCACCTTTTTCTGACACTTTTGTGGAATTTGAAACCTTTGGAGGGGGCTTGTCATCTGGCTTTAATTGAGGTGGCATGTATTCTTTGTTGCTGTTTGTATCAGGTTCTGTGTCATCCTCTTTATCTGAAGACTCTGCATCTGAGGAGTGCTGTCTTCGGAGGGCAGAAGTGATGGCTGCCCCAAAGATGTTAACACCTCCAACGGGAACCTTTAAAAAAAAAATGAAGTGTTAGTTCAGAATGTTATAAACATATGAGATAATGATAAAAATGCAATATATTTCAGACAATCGTGTTACATTTCTAGTCAAGTGGCACAAGGAGAAAAAGGGTAACTTTGAATGCATCAAATCCTCTGAGTGGTATTACTGTACTCCTTTACAAACTATGTATAGTAAACTCAGCAGCTGTGCTCTTACCTTCCTTCCTGACTCCTTGGGCTTAGGTGGAGGCTCCTCATTATCTTCTTTGGTATTCCCAGGTCCTAAAAATATATCATTACAACACAGTGAGCTGGAAGTACTACATGAGGTGTGCATGGGATGACTTTCAGGCAGTAAACAAATTTGTGAATGATGTCTGTGGTGGATATACTGAGGCAGAAGAATGAACTTGAATAACAAAGGCATATCAAAGGTTCTACTTCTCTTGAAATTGAAAGCTTCAGAGACATTCATAGGGTGATATTTCTTGTGGTTGTAAGCAATGGGGGGAGGGGAGTTACAGGCTTGAATAGTGAATGAGTGACCCTGAAGTTCCCTTGGGTCATTCTAGCTGTGAAAGGGACTGGCTGTGCTGGTATGTTCCATGACTCAGGCATCACTGTATTACTGTTAAGGACTGCACCAACAGAGTATACATTATGATTTATTTTGGGAAGTGTAGGTAAGCAACATAAATACTACATTTTACTACATTTACTCTCAAACTATATTTAGCACTAGTTAGACCCTATCTAGACCACCCATTTCAGTTTCAGTTCCCTTCTTACAGAATGGCAAAGCAACCTTAGAATCGGTACAGACAGGAATGACAAAAATTAATTCTGGACCAAGCATCTTATCATATATAGATGGGTCAAAACACCTTAGCAAACATTCAGATACAAATATTGGCCAAACTCTAGGATGTCTCGTGGATCATTAATAAATAAAAACAAAATATCTGGATAAGCTACTCTTTAGCCCGTTACCAGCTATGGCTGCCAAAAAAGTCCCTCTGCCAAGTTTGTACCCCCCCATTTGGTGACTGTTAGGTACGCCTATTAAATATCTTTACAATAGTTAACTGATGAGTGCAATGCTGTTTGTGTGGACAAGTATAATATTTAGTCTAAGTGTGAGGGTGAACTAACAAGGAATGAATTAGGATCAGGAATTAAAGGGATGTTAGTGCCTAATCTAGATCACTGATGTGCAGAAACTTGACAGTTGAATTCTATCAATGGGTGAAGATATTGTGGGTTGCAATCTTCAAGCAAAGCAAAACAGTTAACGAGCATAAGTTTGAGAGCAAAAGAGGAGTGTAAAAGAACTTGGTTATCCATTTACAGAGAGAGGTCACTCAGCCCTTTATTATTTTGCTTTTTAGTGATGCTTTTGTTGTTGCTGTTGTTGGAGGGAGAAAGAGAGAGGGGCCAACTTTATTTTGAATTTGCAGCAAATACATTAAGTTCCAAAAGCGGGTAAAAGGTATTCAGAGACCTCCAAATTCACCATGAGTAATACAATAAAATCTAATAAGGTTAAACAACATTACACTGACCTTGTGTTTGTGGGAGACCTGAGAAGAGTGGTGAGTCCTCATCACTGGAGAAGAGTCCACCTGAACTGGTTGCTTGAGTCTCACCCAGATTTTGCTCTGTGACTTTTGATACTTTTTCTGGAATGCATGGAGAATTTTTTGTGATTCTGTGATTTTGGTAATTGAGCCACTTCCATCATCAATTCATCTTCTAAAAGCAAAATGAATCTCATATGGAAAAATTCTATAGTACAAATAATCTTATTTTGGTCATAACTATCCCATTAGTGAGAAAGTTTTACTTTCCAAGGACAGTTAAACATTGATTTAATGCACATCAATTTAAGATTATTAATTTAATATGAGATTCTGAATAAGGACCTTTCAGGCAGGGCCACTTAGCAGTGCTGCTCCGTGGCGCTTGTCTACACACCAGCATTGGTGGTGCTGCTAACATGCATTTGAAGCTCTGCTTACCTTTCTAGATAAGGTCTTTTATAGAACATGGATGTGGAAGAAGATCTGACTCTGGCAATGTTGCTGAGTGTCGAAATGAGTCTGACGTTAGCAACACTGCAGTTGCGTCACGTATGCACTACTAACCTTTTCACGCACCATGAAGCCATTCGCGGCAAAACAGAATTGTCTACATGAGCTTTTGACTCAAATCACCTATAAAATCAACTAATTGTCAACTCTCTCGTGCCGTTGGACTTGATGTGATAATTGCCCGTGGTTAAGTTGCCTCTCTGTAGGCAGTCTGTGAGCACGGACTGTTGCCCCTTTAAATTGTTTTTTTTTCAGAGTCAGTAAACTTCGCTATTTGTTTGCATTTCTTGATCTTTTCTTTCTTTCATAAGGCAGAATAGTCTCTTCCAAAACCAATGATATATAATAATGCCAGGAAAAAAGAATACTCGTGGGTGAAATTGATAAAATTTTTGCCACATGGTCAGGCCATTCTGCAAGGCCCCCTAGGGAGCCACAGGCAGGACGTCGCAGTGTAAAGAGAAACTTGTTAAACTTTTGGTGTGTGAAAGGGCTAAGATAGTGAAAGCTATGACTGAATGCCAGGTATTATGACAAGCAGCGCCATTTTTTGTTGTCGCCACCAGCAGCGAACTATCTGCAGCGCTACTCTTTTATGGTAGTGGCTGCGTGTGAAAGCCTCCATTTATCTCCAGTATTTACAAACAGTAGTATTGCTGAGAAGCACTGCTAAGTGGCCCTGTCTGAAGGGGGTCTAAGGGTCACATTATCAGTATTTCTATTCAGTACAAATCAGTTTTAAGCCTAATAATTAATAAGCTGCTCTGTGCAACAGTAAAGCCAATCAGTCAAAAAGGAATTATTCTGGTATTGAAAAATGGACAGTTAACATAACTGGCATATAGACTGACACCAACAAAGGTATGACAGACAAGAGACTAAGTCAATCTTGAAGCCTCATTGGCTGAGGGTAAGGGCCGCATGACCACTGATTGGCAGCATCAGCCTCTCAGTGATTGAGTTTCTCTTGGGTGATATAGTGGAGGCAAAGAAGTCCTTAAGAGTAGGAAAAAACCCTGGCACTGATGGTATATCATCAGAAATGCTGAAATATAGAGATTAAGCTGAGTGAGGTTCCAGAATATTGGAGTAAGCCATCATTGTAACACTGTATACAGGGAGGGGAGGAGCAATGGCTGTGTCAGTTTCAGGGGAAAAGTTTACTCAGTGTGCAAGAAAAGGTGTTTTGAAAGGCTTTAATTGAGAAGATGAAAATAATTTATAAAAATGTAAGTGACAGTCCCTCATTTAGAAAATGGTGTGGTTCAGATAATGGCAGTCTAGATAAAAGGGGGGTGGGGTGGGGGGGTGGGGGGGGCATTTCCTGTATTTATAATCAAAGAACCCTCAGTTGGGGAATCCTTAGTGCTGCTACATACGTATTTCTTCCACCATTTTTTCTCCTTTTAAGTTATATTTGAAGGCTCATGATCAATAATGTAAAATAATAATAATAATAATAATAATAATAATAATAATAATAGTAAAAAAATAAAAAATAATAATAATACAGTAAAACCTCACCATTTGCGCACTCACCATTTGCGCCCTCGCCATTTGTGGCCATCATCCCACCATTTGCGCACCTCGCCGCTATGGTAACGGCGTCTCACTGGCAGCAAATTGGCGTCCGTTGATCTTCTGAGGACATTTACTAGCTGTTTTGGCAGCAAAATGGCGTCCGTTGATCTTCTGAGAATGTTTACTAGCTGCTCTGGCAGCAAAATGGCATCTGCTGATCTTCTAAGGATGTTTACTAGCTGTTCTGGCAGCAAAATGGCATCTGCTGATCTTCTAAGGATGTTTACTAGCTGTTCTGGCAGCAAAATGGCATCTGCTGATCTTCTAAGGATGTTTACTAGCTGTTCTGGCAGCAAAATGGCGTCCACTGATCTTCTAAGGACATTTACTAGCTGTTCTGGCAGCAAAATGGCGTTCGTTGATCTTCTGAGAACGTTTACTAGCCGTTCTGGCAGCAAAATGGCATCCGCTGATCTTCTAAGGACATTTACTAGCTGTTCTGGCAGCAAAATGGCATCCGCTAATCTTCTGAGGATGTTTACTAGCTGTTCTGGCAGCAAAATGGCGTCCGCTAATCTTCTGAGGACATTTACTAGCTGTTCTGGCAGCAAAATGGCATCCGCTGATCTTCTAATGACATTTATTAGCTGTTCTGGCAGCAAAATGGCGTCCACTGATCTTGAGGACGTTTACTAGCTGTTCTGGCAGCAAAATGGTGTCTGCTGATCTTCTGAGGACGTTTACTAGCTGTTCTGGCAGCAAAATGGCATCCGCTAATCTTCTGAGGATGTTTACTAGCTATTCTGGCAGCAAAATGGCTTTTGCTGACGAGCTACAGCTGTCTACCACCCGCGCGCCCTCTGCCGTCAGTGAAGAACACTGCCAACATACACAACATGTCATTTCCCACCATAACCCGATCGCCTTGCCTCATCTCGTGGTGACTGCGATTATTCGATATTTTCTGCCTCACCTTTGCACCACCATCATGCTGCACGCAGCGTCATGGAAGCCTAAACCCCGGAAGAACCCGATAATGACCATAGCACAGGTGGAAGTGATTAAGAAGGTGGACAGTGGAAGAAAAAAGCGAGAGATTGGCCGTGAGTATGACGTGTTTCCTGCCAGCAGACCCATATGTGTTTTTCCCCATAGGTTATTAATTTCGCCATTTGCGCATTCGCAATTTGCACACCTTCAGACCGCCTAATTGTGCGCAAATGGTGAGGTTTGACTGTAATAATAATAATAATAATAATAATAAAAATAATAATAATAATAATAATAATAATAATAATAATAATAATAATAATAATAATAATAATAATAATAATAATAATAATAATAATATTGATAATGATAATAACAATACTCAAACCTCTACATATCTATGCCAGATACATTAATAATTAAAAGATAAAATGTTCAAAATTTTGAAGGTCACAATAGATCAACTGTTACATGGAAACACATCCCAGAGATACTTTCTATTGCACACATTTACATTTCAGGAAGATGTAAAGCCTTCAAAAGTCAGGCACTTACCTGAAGGTGCTGGCTTCTTGGAAAAGAGATCTCCATCATCCGAGTCACTATCAAACAGATTGCTTTCAACCTGCCTTGGCTTACTTGGGACAGGCACTTTGGTTGGGGTTACATGTGGCATGGCCCTGACATTCTCTACTCCTAATGGGTTGGATGGTGCTGTCAAAAGTAGTGATCAATAGTTAAAAGATTAATAATATTTTTTGAATATGGATAGTTTTTAGACATTTATTATATGGCAAGTATGCAAAGGGTAAGCAAGGAGTTGGCTATCAACATAACCTACTGTCTTACTCCATTTCACCTCTCTACATCAGCACTCCTATTATCTAAATGTAGTTATTGGTATAACTAATATTCCTCGTTGCCATTTACATCATCATCAAATCAATTATCAAAAAATAAGGGAACTAGAACCCAGGATTGATTATCTGCATGTGTAGTAAATATAAAAGTAATACAGTCATTAGCTCTATGAGAACAATTGAATCTTATTTTATTTATTTTAGCAAAGATATTTACTTTGTAATAGGAAAATATATTTTCTATCACGGCAATTAACCAAATACAAATGACAGAACAAAGATACCTGAGGAGGGTAGAGTGTCTGGGGCCCTACTAAGGCTGGGTTTGGTATTTTCACGGGTCTGTGGTGGTAACTTGGGTTTAATAAACAAGCCTGATGACTTTTGCTCTTTGCCAAACAACCCTTCATCTTCACTGTCAGAGTCCACACCTGTTAAAAGAAGAGAGAAAAAACAGGATTAAATAATATAAATGCAATGTAGTTTTTCTATATTGCTTCCCCTCCATTATTATTTACTCATAGTAAATGTTCTTCTTGTATTTATGATCGTATCTTTATCATTGCAGGTAGTCCTCAAGTTATGGCATGTAACTCATGACCGCTCAAACTTATGACCGGGCCAATAATATTGGTAATACTTGGTTAAGTAAGGAGTAGATATTTCATTTATCCCACTGTAGGTAGAACAACTATTTGTTTACACAGCATTCCCATGCCTCCCACCCATCCCCCACCTCATCGCTGTTCTCATGCGCTGGCCCAGCCAGGTTGGGGTAAGGCAGGAGAGGGAAAGTTGCCTCAGATGCCTATGGAACTCAAGCTGCAATTACTAGTCAGGCTACAGTCACTAGTCATGAAGATGAAGAGAATGAATGCAGATGTGACCTTACCTGTTCTTTTGTTGGCATCAACGGTGGGTATGGTCGCCCCAGCATTGTGAGCTGAGGAAAAGATGTTGCCCACCTGTAATAAAACAAAGAATTATGTGGGTGCCTAGTAGTAGTAGTAATAATAATAATAATAATAATAATAATAATAATAATAATAATAATAATAATAATAATAATAATAATAATAATAATAATACGGTAATAATAATAATAATAGTAACAACAACAACAACAACAACAACCTCTCTCTCTCTCTCTCTCTCTCTCTCTCTCTCTCTCTCTCTCTCTCTCTCTCTCTCTCTCTCTCTCTCTCTCTCTCTCTCTCTCTCTCTCTCTCTCTCTCTCTCTCTCTCTCTCTCTCTATATATATATATATATATATATATATATATAAACTGGAAGAGAAATACATTCATGATGGCAAGAGAAAATAGTCGTACTGTCATCTGTTACTTTTCTGATACAGGCAGCCTCATCTGCTCCTTCAGGAGGGCAAAGAATGGACATGGAAACCTGATTCTCACCTACCTTCCTTCTCTATAGAAAACTGCCAATAAACTTGTAGTCACATGCTAGTCATCAATTGCATATCAGTTTATTTAACAGAAGACATAAAATACTTACAATGAACCAGGTGAGGACCAGCAACCCAATGGCAATGAGGATGAAATAACTAATCATTGTGGCTCTTCTTGACAAAATAAGATCCAATCCAGCCCCAAGCAACCAGCAACACGCAGATCACAACGACAGCAATGTCAAAATCTAATAAAATATCTCCACTTGAAATCAGATGATGTTGATACTTCTTGTACAGTGAGCGAAGAAGGTCAGATAACAAATTCATGTTGACAGATTAATTTAAGTATTACAAACAATGCTGTTGTGTTGCTGCTACCAACTGTCACTTATGGTGCCTCAAAGACTGAGTCACACCCACACCTAACAGTGGATGTGCAGGCTGCCATCAATTCCTACAATTATTCATGTCCACTTTATCAAACACCATATCCAATTTTATATGCTTCTGTTTTTATAATTTTTTCTTGTATCTAGATATGGTGCACTTGTGAAACCTATTTCATGCTGGCACATATACCATCAATCAAACAATAGATCATGTACACACAAGTGGCAACTCACCTTCAAGAGGAAGTACTGAGATAAGAGACTCCCCCTCTAGCTGGTCCAGATAAGTGTGACAACTAACACATTCTTTCACACACCCAATATTCCACAATAAACTTGCCATAAAAAATATTAATTTCTTATGTAACCCACCAACACACCATAAAAATATGCATTATCACAAGCAATGAGTCTAAAGTCCATTGACAATCAGCACAAGAAAAACAAAAGTGTATTCCCTTGAATGACCTAAGGAAGCTTCAATGTCTTTTTTTATCTATTTAAGTGGCAAGATTATATAACTTCATTTTTATATACACTGTCATCCATAAATGACTCCAGCATAAAACCATAAAATTCCCAGTGTGTGCCATATTTGTGTGACTGACCATGAAAAATCTGCACAAATTAGATTTTTAAAGAAATTTCTCAAAAGTTTAGGATGTGTAACTTATCTTCAATCTGGCAGACCATAATTCTAAGAAACTGAAAGACCTAATTATGAGTTTAGTAGGGCACGGTAGCATTGCCAAGAATCTCTGGGGAAGATGATGAATGCTCATTGATATTCCTTTAAAAAATCTGAGATTCAACTGGACCTCCTGTGAGTAACACAGCTTCTGGATAAATCCAGTTTATATTGAGTGTGATGTACCAGGATGAAGACAAAGATGGACTGGAGTAATGACTGATCTGATAAAACTACTGATTTTAAGTGTTACTGCAAAGTTATTGTATCATCATCATCATTCAGCCTTCCTCCTGACTACTAACATATTGGGGTGTTTATGAAATGAAAGGAGGCTAAATGAAGGAACCAAAGTAAAATTATCAATCAAGATGCTGAAAAACTACAGTGTAAGGAATACTAATAAATTTGTTAAACTCACTTTTTTAGAGTTCCTGGATGAAGGCACAAACATTTCATCATCTTCCTCCTCACTGGACAGCTGTGGTTGTGTTTGCTTCCCTACAATAGATATGATTTTCTCTGGCAAGGGACCGTCTTCACCTGACCACTCAGAGTCACTGTCATCATCCTTGAAAGAGATAAAACATCATGAAGCAATATCAAACACCAATTCAAAAGTTGCTACAAGTACATTCCATAAAAAAAGAAGAAAAGAAAATACAGATTTCTCTTTGTACCACTCCCCTTGTCTCATTATTATATATTTTTAATTTTTTACATAACATGACAAGTTATAAACTGGTACACAAGGGAAATGTTTTACACATTATGATAAATTATACATGTAGGAAAGACAAAAATTCTACTAGAAGCAAAATGTGGATCATCAAAATGAAATCTTAAGTACCTACTGATGAACAAAGAACTTTGTTACTGTTCTTTATGTACAATGTAGCATGAAGAGCTAAAGGTAAGGTTGGAGGCATACGCAGAAGCTGTGCATGGCCTCGGTGGTCATCTATATCATATTGGCCCCTGAGACTGTGGCAGATGATAACCCATTACCCAGGGACACAGGACCAGTGTGACATCTGCATTACCACAGTTAACTCCCCCAGGTTCCCCCAGATACCCATTTATAGACCAGCTTATAGGGAAGATGAACAGCTGGGTGGGCTGCTAAATGACTGCTCAGGATAGAATTTCAACCCAGGCTTGTGGATTCGTAGCTAGGTGTGCTGACCATTGCACTACAGAGGCAGTATAATGTAGCAAGAGCATTATAAATAGATATACTCTTCTGAAGCTATCATCATTTTCATCTTCTCCTTTTCAAACACCTGCTTTTACTTCCAAGTTGAAATTACGTAAAGAATCCGGTCTATTTCAGTTTCTGCTCTAAATTTCAACAAAGGTTCAACAAGTTAGATCACTTAACCCACCAATGCCCTGGAGCTGCTGGCTGGGATGGCCCTTTGCTGCAGAGTTACACGGTCTGTCTCATCTTCCAACTCTTCTTCACTCTCAGTGTCATCAGGGCTGAAAGTCATTCTAGAGTTTTCTTCACTAGAGGATATTTCCAGGCCCACTTTATCATCTGCCAGGAAGCCCTCTGTCCCTATGATGAGAGGCAGTGGCTTGCTCTCATAGGGATCAATGAGAGCATACACAGGTACTGGGCTGCAAGAACAAAGATAACACATGAGGCGAGGTATCCGATCATGGCGCCACGGTGACATCGCATGAGCAAAAATTCTCATCTATCTTAATAATTTCTTCAGTACCAAGGTGCAGATGAGATTTTTTACAAAGTTTATATTCTAATATGAATGCAGAGCAGTACAGCGATAATGATGCATTTATAATACTTTACCTGTAACAGCCATAAGTAGATCTAACTATGAATGCAGAATGAAGGGTACAGAGGTTAGTGGAAGATGAGGGAAGGTCATGAATCTGAAATGGCAAAACTCAATACTGACCTGCCAGCGGTGTCGTCATCATCTGAATCTGAGTCTTGAATTTCATGACGCTCATAACTTTTGGTTACCAAACTGAGGCCGTCTTCTATGGCTGTCCTACACTTTCCCAAGATGTCTTCCTCAGTTACTGGTGGCTAATGGAAAGGAATGAATTCAATATTTTACTTCTGAATAACAGGTCATTATCATGATTCAGTCAATTTATAGAATTATTTTATTTTCATCAGACTCTCCATAATAAGCTAAAATTCTGTCTCATGGATATTTCAGTACAACTCAAGTAACCAAAGGAAAATCAAGCTGCAAGTGTATTCACAGACCTTCTCTGAAGTCTCTTGCTTCTCTCTTGCAATATCTGCATCATCTTGATATGTTCTGTTCTCAATAAATTGTGTGTTGGCTAGCATGTGGAAGGCATTGTTGGTGTTGGCAATATTAGTGACAATGCAATCCGTGTCCTCCAAAACCCTCTCAAGAGCTTCCTCCACCTCATGAGTTCGTGACACCAAACGCTGACAATGAGATAAACATAACAGTCACAGTTTAATTCTTTGAGTCTTTGAGGCATTGGAGGACACAAAGTTCCTTCTGCCCCATTAACAAATAATAGTAAAGGCTAGGCATTTTGCAACGTTTAATCTTGAGTTATGTAATTGCTGCTGAAAGGGTCTTTGGTTAAAATATGTGGAGTAATGCAGAGAAGTTATCAATATAAGAGTGGTTGGAACAGTTTGTTATGGAAAAACCATTAATGAATAACAAAGAGCCAGTGGAGGATAGAACAGAGCCTGTGGAACATTACTATTTAAAGATTTATGGGTAGAACAGAGTAAATATTCCACAAAATTGAATGGACTTCCATCAAGATTCATGACAGGCACTTTGGGCACTGATATCATTTTTTATCAGTTTTAACGCCCTATGAGCTACTTGGCATGATGGTCCTCCAGAACAACCATCTCTCTCTCTCTCTCTCTCTCTCTCTCTCTCTCTCTCTCTCTCTCTCTCTCTCTCTCTCTCTCTCTCTCTCTCTCTCTCTCTCTCTCTCCACAATTGTATCATTGATCTGCATTTTTTTTTCAGCAGAGGAAGCAACTCTAGGAAAAAAAAAGCCTGCTATTCGCTGCTCCCACAAAAAGCGTTCAGAGGAGTGGCCAAAAGGGAGGTCAACTTCGGAAGGAGAGGTGTCCTGATATCCTCATCTTGAAAGAGTTCAAGCTGTAGGCAGGAGGAAATACAGATGAGGCATGCTTTTACTCAAATGTTACAATTCAAAAGGACACCTAATTTATCACTTGAATTGACTGCTTAAGGAACTGAAATTATATCTGCAAACACACAATAGAGGTGTTAGCAGGTTGCCTTGTCTGACCTGGGAAATGCTCTGTAGGAGGGTTGCCATGGCAGCATCATCAGCAAGGCTCCATGTTTCTGAATGCTGTCGCAGGTCAGCTGGAGACAGCTTGGGGTTCTCCCACCATCGTTCTTCCCTCCCTCCTCCTCCCTCGCCTGAGGAACCCTGAAATCCAAAGACATTCCAAACTTACAATATTGAATGAAATTTGGCTATGAAAATTCACACAAATCACCTGTAAGATTATAACAATAATAATAATGATAATAATAATAATAATAATAATAATAATAATAATAATAATAATGTTGGCTTTGGTAACATTAAGACAAACGGGAAGTTAAAGAGGGGCAAAGACGCCTCCCTCCGGCAACCAAAACTCGCTGCTCACTATAACTAAAATCCAACAGGAATGATCATGCTCTTTTCTATCAGAGGGTTTCATCCCCCTCAAAGCCCCTTAGGGTCATTAAAAGAAAGGTGAAGACCAAAAGACCTTTGACCCCTGCGTTTCCACAGTCCGTTGCATTGGGGTATTCAGCCTCCTGTGGCCGTGTAGATTTGCAAACATATTTCATCACTATTTTGACACTTGTTTTGATCTTTTCAGTCTTTTTTACAGTTTTCAAGAGATTTGAAACTTAGTAAAAGAAATATATGCAACAAAATATTAGTTTATAAGGTAGGAAGTGAGATATGGGTGCACTTATACAACAAATCTTAACCAAGAGAAGTACATAGTTAAATGTCAGTTGAGGTGGTGGCTCACTTCAGCATCAGCCAAGTTCACATTACTTGAGGTCTTGTGAGGGCTGAGGTACGTACTTATTTTCTTCTTTTACGTAATATATTATGGAGATGAAACAGTTTTTGATTGCTGGTGAACCTCCATGTGTTTGTCATCAATTTGCATTATTTTTTTGGTGGAAATCACTAGTTGTAAGAAGAAGAGGATAATTCTGGGAAACAGTATTGTTTTTAACACATTGATGTCTCATTTCCTACTTAACTAACTGCTTTTCTGTTTTTATATACGTACACATTTTATTAACCTTCAAACCTCCCAGAAAACAATAGAAAGGAGTGTAGAGATCAAAACAAGTGTGAAAATAGCCATGAACTCTGCATGAGAACCATCATGTCTGTGGGCGGCAGAGTAACCCACACAGTCCAGTGGCAACCAAAGTCTGCATACTTTTACACTCTCACTCACACATACACTCACCACAGCTAAAATCAAAAAGGCTCTAACCTGCGGGGGGACTTACCCCACTTCACCCCCCTTTTGGGAACACTAAAAGACAGGTGAATATGCATGAACCCTCTAACAGGGGGCTTTGGCCCTCTCATCTCCTCTGTTTCCACATTTTATTACTTTGAGCTACTCACTTGCCTGATGCCAAGCAGGTTTGCACGTACATTTCATCCCTATTTTAACACATTTAATCATTACATTCTTTCCTACAGTTTACGGGAAAGTCTGAAGGTTAGTAGAAGACATGTATGACAACATGAGAGTACTTCATAAGGTAGGGAAGAAAATTTGGGTGCGTTCATATAATCAGTCAACCTGGGAAGCTAGTGATTTCCACGGAGAATATTTAGATTAATTAGAAAGACAGCAAAACTTACCCAAGGTTTTGTCTGTTCTTAACCCTTTCACACACCATGACACGATTCACATCAAAATAGAATCGTCTACATGAGCTTTTGACTCGAATCGCGTCAAAAACTTTAAAAACTTTGCCAAAAATAAAGTATCTTTCAGAATCACGCCAAATTTTTTTACATCAAAGATCCAAGCTAGACTTATAAATTAAACTAATTGTCAACTCTCTCGTGCTATTGGATTTGAAGTGATAATTGCCTGTGGTTTAGTTGCCTCTCAGCAGGCAGTCTGTGAGTGCGATGGTCATCCCTTTAAATGTTATTTGCATTTCTTGATTTTTTTTTTTTCTTTCAGATGGCAGAATAATCTCTTCCAAAACCAATGATATATAATAATGCCAGGAAAAAAGAATACTCGTGGGTGAAATCGATAACATGATAAAAAATTTCACCGCATGGCCGCGAGGCCCCCTAGGGAGCCCCAGACGGATGTTGCAGTGGAAAGAGAAACTTATTAAACTTTTGGTGCATGAAAGGGTTAAGATTTGTGATTTTATAGACATTTACCATAACCACTGCTCCTCACTAAATCCCTACGTTGTGATATCTAAGAAAAACAAATGTCAGTTAATTCAAATCATTAAAATTATCACAATTATGCTGTACTTTTAATAAGAAAATTTTTACCATTTTTCATATAATCAAACCCATGTGGTGGGGGATGGAGAGGGACCTGAGGCTAGAGGAACCCTCCCTCAGCAGTGCCAGTAACAAGCATAATCAACCCAAGTAACAGTAAGTAAACTTGGATGAGCACTGGGGTTGGGTGGAGATATTAAACACAACATGACTGTAAGGTTTCAGCGCTTTACAAACAAATGAATTATGACGTAAATGAACTCCTGACACAGATACAAGTACATAAACCTCTAAAAAGTATGCTCAACCCACCATTCCCACTGCTTGACGTGACAAACCCAGACACCAAACTTGGATATGCACGGATGGTTTGAGTTAAACAATACGTCATTAAGGTTTCAGCGCTTTACAAACAATAAAGTATGATGTAAATAGACTCCTGACACAGAAACAAGTACATAAACCTCTAAAAAGTATGCTCAACCCACCATTCCCACTGCTTGACGTGAGCCACCAGGGAACTTTGAGGCTGATCAGCTGATGTTGTCCTCCCTCGGTATAGACACCTCGACGCACGGGGACCCGGGATCCTCTTCCTCTTCTTCTTTTTCTTTTTTAGCTGTTCCGCTTTGTATCGCTTCTTTGGTCCTCTTTGGTCCTTGGATACTTCACTACGGTTACTTTCTTGCGCATACTTATATACTGTACATCACTCAAACCCTTAATTCGCCGCTTATTACGTATCCACATTCGACAGGGTTTTCGGCAGTTTTTAGCATTTCCAGAGGTACTTTTATGACCCTGGTGGTAATTTGACCCTTCTTCTGTGCCATGAACGTGAAAAACACTCATGGAAATCTGATTGATATCCCCTTTGGCCTTTGGAAATGGTTGACATGGAAGTTGGATTAAGCGCGTGTACCTCTTTTAGACGATCTCCTACTTCAGTCTTTTCTCAAGGCCAAAATGGAGGTTATAAAGGCGTCCCCATGCATTTTTCTTTACGTTCATGGTGCAGAAAGTATGTCAAACTACCACCACCAGGGTTTAAAACTACCTATGGAAATGCCCGCAAATCCTACGAAAGCCTTGTTAAATGTACGTGTCAATGGACGCCACTTGACTTTGGTTGTGCGGTAATCATCACATTATTCCAGTATTTCCTGCAGGCTAAATATAACTTGTCATCTCTCATCATCGCCCCAAAGCTGTCTCGGTGAGGAGCGTTGGATCTCTCCTGAGGGGCGGCAACTCGGCCTTTCTTCCCTTATACCGTCACATGACAGCTGCTCGAGGCGGGAGGTTCGCGCCACACGATACACGGCATATTTATCTCTGCTGGTGATTGATTGATCGATGGTTTATTGCTGTAAAGGTACACACCAAAGGAGAAGGGAGGAATATATGCCATCCTTGCAGTAATACAAGAATCACAAGGTTTACGTACGATAGATATTTTGTTTCATTGATAGCTCTCCGTTGTCACTTGCCCATAGAGTTGACATTTTTCAGCACCTCAGTAGCTTAGCATTGCACGGCAAGTACTTAATGTGGCGTAGTACTAATGTTGCTGGAATAGGGGAGGGCGACATGATATCAGCCATGAACTATTCAGATATAAGTTAATTTGTCTTGGGAGAGTGTAAAGCTGTATGGTGTTCCTAACAGTATACTGGGAAAAAAGGGCACAAAAGCTTCATTAATTTCAAGACAAAGGATAGAAAATTATATGTGATTCATGCAAGAACATAAAGGTTTATGAGAGTAGCCTATAGTGTTGTGTGTTATAGAAGGCAACGGCAACGCTTTAATTACGCTTTGTTTACCAACTTTTTTTTTTTAGTTTTGTTGGTGTTGTCTACCGCAGCACGCGTGTATACAGAACACTTGCTTTTTAACACCAGAAGTCTCGATAACCATACCTTTAGAAATAATAATCAGCAAATATCAAAATGTGAGCGAACTATCAGGATACGAAACAGCTGTTGTTGCGCCTTCTTGAGATGGTCCCGCATACATTCGCCATTATGGATTATATTCACTGTTACGTGTGTGTGTGTGTTAGCGGTGCTTGGGGGTCCAGCTGGGTTCACCTCCAGCTGACGTGACTGTGGGGCTATGTGCGTGCATGTTATGTGACTTCTGTTGCCTGATCCGTGCGTGCTGTATTCTGCCTCTCGTGCTGCGCAACTTTAGTGAAACGACAAGCGAAAGAAAACCTCGTTGCTGTGTTTTGTATCTGTGACCCTTTTCCCAACGCCTTGTGCAGTGCCTGTGACCCACGTGTCTGTTGTACTGTGCACGGTTCCTGCTGCCCACGGTGCCGTGCAAGGATCCAAACCCCTCTAAGCCCCCCCCCCCTCAAGATCGTTGAGGGCAGGGGATAGGCATAACTCGAAAAGTAGACACTTGCGACGGAAATGAGGTACAAAATCATGCAATTCACTACATTTATCACCAGAAAAACATGAACCTCGTAAGAAAATCGTTGGTTGGGTAAAACTATAAATTGTCCCTTGTGGTCCAGAATCCAGAAATACACAAAAAAAATAACCAAGTTCACCAGGACAAGTGCCTTCTAGTCACTCCTCCTGATGGTAGTTGTGGGCGACACTCAATTTTTTCTGTAACCGAGTATCTTGATCACTTTTGTCGTCAGTAATCGATTTCTCC
Organism: Eriocheir sinensis; assembly: GCF_024679095.1. Lineage (NCBI taxonomy): Eukaryota > Metazoa > Arthropoda > Malacostraca > Decapoda > Varunidae > Eriocheir > Eriocheir sinensis. The sequence continues at coordinate 13,248,320 of NC_066543.1, forward strand.
TTGATTACTTTCACCTTAAAAAAATTATACAGTGGTATATTGGTAGAGTATAAAGTATAATGTTATTGTTTTAAATTACTCTCTCTCATAACCAAACATTAAAAATGATTAAATATTAAAAAAAAATATCCAGGAAAAATGAAGAAAGTATAAATAGCTGAAAATTTAATGAACAAAAATCAGAGTGGAACTCACTAACTCATAACTTTTAATAAGTAGTATCTAGTTATCGTTTGCTAATCGTTTACTGGGAATTATAATCGATTACTGAGAAATTTTGCCTTGTATATAATTGATGTAATCTATAGAAGTAATTGATTACGCCCACCAATACAGGATGGCAGAGTGTGGTGCTGTATGTATAGCCAATACAGTTTATTAATAGTTAAGTGAATCACTCTCAGATTTAAATACATTTTCTTTTCCAGTTGGAAAATGGAAAGGGTGGAAGAGCTGAGGCAACAACTGAAGGATGCATTTGTAATGTTGCAGGATGTGCAGAGAAACAAATGGCAGTTTATGCAAAAGTTTCAAAATACAATTATGGAAATTGTGGTAGGTTCCTGTAAACATCATCATTGATGTGTATTTTTTTCACTATTACTTAGTACTTCATTGCCATATAATGTTGCACTGGTTGTTGTCGTATATGTGCCTCCTCTATATGTTCCTGTTCTTGTGTGTATTTCAATATAAGAATGACATGGATATTTTCTGCCTAACACTGTTTTCATTCTAACAGATCAAAGAAGTTTCAGAAAACTTCCGGACTAGTGTAGGAGAGTATTTTGATATGAGAAACGAGCACTTGCATGCCACCCTGAAGGATATGGACGAGAGCCTCAACCAAGCGTCAATGGTGCACACAGACATCACAGCCCTCAGACTCCAGCTGTTGCATGCCTGCAACGAAGACATCCAGCCACCCTTCACATCACAGGAAGACGCTGTAATGGTAAGCTTCGTAGGAACATTGTGGTTTTAAGTGAAGCTCAGTATTATTATAAAAAATAAATCTCTTAAAATCCAAGTCTGAAAAAGTGTATATTTAATCTGTTCATATGCTAACTTATTATTTTTAATAGATAAATGGGGGAGGCATGACAGACCTCCAAAATGTATCAAGTGAGGCTGAGCACATAGTTATGCAAGTTAGTGAGCTGCAGGAACAGTCATGTGGACTCGTCACCACCCTTGCTGAAAACATCACTCAGATGGTAAGTTTAACTTACTGTGTTACAACATTGAAGGCTTGATCAAGTGCATTGTATTGTAATTATTTAGTATTATAATGATAATAACACAAGGGAGGAAGCCAGTCTCTGGTGACTATCCTGGGACTGTAATAAAAAAGGTAATGTTTGGGGCATACACTATAGCTGTGCATGGTCTTGGTGATCATCTCTATCTCAGTGATCCTTGAGCTTATGTTGGTAAAAGCCCATTACTGTGGGACAGAGGGCAGGTTTGCCATCCGTGCTTCCATAGGACAGTGTAGTTATACATATATAAATGTACATAGAAATATAAATAATATGTCCCAATTATACCACGTGTGTCATATGACACACACACACAGTCTGGTCCATAGCTTACTGGATACCACCTTTGCCTGGCAGGCCAAGGTTCAACTTATTCTCAGGCCACAAAATGCTTTTTGCTGATAGGATCAGAACTGACCTCCTTTGAGCAATGAGATTGTTGGTGTTAGGTCCCAGTAGTAGCTACCCATAGATAGGTCCTCCAAGCTCAAAAGAGAGCTCTTTTCAGGAGGATATTGGCTAGCAACCACAAGTCCAATATGTGATCAGACTGTGGGTAAATAAGACAATATTATGAGGAAAGCACTCATCTTGGCAAGAGGTGACTAGTAGAGTTTCACAAAGTTCAATTTTATCGTGGTGCCAACTTGTTTGGTACATGCTGCCCCCAAGACCTCCACCTGATCCTCTTTAGAGAGTTTTGTTTGAGTCCAGATTGATAGGTGGTTATCAGGACAGCATGTGGGTAGTTTTAGGCCATTTGGCAGTGACTGAAAACTGTTGGCTTGTAGCGGCGGGTGGAACTTCAATCTGGGTTTTCCAGTGCACTGTGCCACCACACTGACCACTCAGCCACTGCCTCCCCTAAACAAATAAATTCACACTGTACCAAGATTTTCTTTGTCAACATTGTAGCACAAGAATGGACTAAACTCCTTCAGTGGTCCAGTGCAACACGATTGGCTCATTTATAACAAGCTCAACTGCCACTTCATCTTAATATTTGCTAAGGAAGAAATTCAATGTCCTGATGACCATTTGATCCAGTGTAGTTTTACTTAAGTTGAAGGACAGATCACCTAGTCTGTGTGGTCTGAATATTTATGTAAATTTATGTGAAACACTAGAAGAGTGAATAAGAGAGTCAGTATGATCATGCTATATGAATGTGTTGGAGGAAAAGAAATGGTTGAAAATAATTACAGTGTTTTATCTGGACAGTCATACTCTAGAAGGCACAGCAAAAAATATATGTGTATGAAAAAAGATTAAAGAAGGATATAAGAAAATTCAGCTTTCCAGACAGATCAATAATCAACTCATCACTGGTTCTCTAGATATTCGTATTTAGTAACAAAACAACATTATACGTAGTTTGCTACACAAAATTTCCAACAGGTTTCAGGGGTTTTCACAACAAATTCAGAGTTTACAGAAAATGTTTACATGTAGTTCAGCATTTAATATTGTGAAATCTACTTCCTCATTCAGCACCAGCAGACTTATCAGCAGAAGTTTCACCAGACAAATTTCTACCACTTTCTAATGTCTACAACACAAACAGTGTGTTACGGACAGAGTTATTTAGGCAGTGACGCGTAAAAGTCTATGGACAAAGCCAGCCACATTTACCTTACTCAATGTCTTTCATAATGGGCATGACGAACATCACAGATTTATCCCCCCTCCCTCCTTAGAAAAGATATATTTTACATCATCATGTCATAGGCAGAGAATTATGAGCACACTAATAATTGTTCGCATCATAATGAGCCCTCTCTTTCCTTCACAACCACTCATTTCCCGTTCCATAACTCCATATCCACATTTGCCCAGTCTTTTTCTGAATTTGTGAGCACTTTGCTACAAACCCTTCTTCGTTTAATCCATTCCAAACGTCCATGCCTCTGAGTGGAAAGCCGTATATTTTATTATCACTCATGCATCTCGTTTTCTTTAGTTTTTTCTTGTGTTGTGTTACTTAGTCCTCTTTCTGACTGCACAATCAGGTCCCCTCTGTCTACCTCTTCCATATTATTCATCAGCTTATATACCATTATTAAGTCTCCTTCTCTTCTTCAAAACTAATGACTGTAAATTCATTTCAATTCATCTTTCCTCAAACATTAAGGCTGCCAAACTTTGGACCAGTTTTATTACTAATCTGCATTTTTAGTTTGTATTGCATTTTTTTGTGAGGGGATCAAACAGTTGCTGTAAATTCTAAAAGTTTTCCATTTACATGTTTCCATGTTATTTCATTCTCCCTTTCTCCATAGAAAATTGAAGAACAATTACATTTTGTTTCACCTGCCATGTGTTCTCCCTGTGGGTTGGTACCCACCAAGCAAGGGATGACAGATGAGATGAGCCAGATGCCTGATTATCTATATGTTTTCTTTTCAGCATGAGTCAGTTCCATGAGGGCCTGTATTTGTTTTTTTCCCTTTTCCAAGACATGACATTGCTTTGAATTAAATTCCATTTCCCACTTCTGACTCCATTTATATAGCTTTTCTAAGTCCCAGTGCAACTTTTCACAATCTCTTTTCTCTTTCACTCTTCTCTTTGTTGTGTGTGTGTGCTCTCTCTCTCTCTCTCTCTCTCTCTCTCTCTCTCTCTCTCTCTCTCTCTCTCTCTCTCTCTGTGTGGGAGTGGTTGAGTGGTCAGTATGCAGGTGTGGTGTATATATATATATATATATATATATATATATATATATATATATATATATATATATATATATATATATATATATATATATATATATATATATATATATATAACTCATAGGTGGAACCTTTGTTCGTGTCACCGCTTGACAGATATGCAACAGACAGTCATTACAAAAAGCATCAAATTCTTCATCCTCATGAGCTAAAATATACTAGGAATGTTTTCTCCTTTTCAAAAAAATGTTCACACTAAACTGAAAACAACACCAACATAAAGCTTATCACCCAAATACTCAACTGTTCGAATGATAACCGATGCTTTCCTCCCAGGTTGACACAATGCTGAGTGAGGTAACTGCTTCGATTAAACGGGATGATGAGGAGCGGTTGAAGGAGGCACAAGAGCTTTGGCAGCATGGCGACGAGGAGCTGAATAAAGCAGTACAGGTACTGCAGAGCATGGAGAAGGTGAAGCAACAGATAGAGTGCCTCTGCCGTATCCTTAGAAAACCTGACATTTGAAAACATACACATGTGAGGTTACCTACTAATTATAACACACTACAAGGACTTCATGCTTATTACCTGCAATATCATTTTTGTAATGGAAGAATTTTCCGTTATGTAACCCTCTATATCAGGAACTTTTTTTTTTTTTTTTTTTTTTTTAAGATTTACCTTGGGTCTTGTTAAATGTACATTGACAGTCATCTACCTTGTATTCTTTAAATAAAGTGTATGTATGAGATTAAATATCATAAAATATTTGAATAACTAATACTTAAGGGACACAAAGCCTGCTGTTTCATTTGTTCAAATACAAATCTACATGAGCCATTCTCTGGGACACCAAGTTACAAATACTCCATTGTCACTTCTGAACAATATAATTCCCTTCGATTTTTTAAAAACCAATATATATGTACATTTTCTTTCGGTCATTGTAGCTAAAGAAGAAAACACCATCTAATAAAAATCTCATCCAATTCACCGTCTTGCCCTCTCAAACCTACTTCCTATCGATATCAAAATCATACTACTGAGACTCTAGACTGGCAGTTACACATGGTGTTCCATCTAGAGTACTGGGGCATAACAAGACTTTGGCCACCTTCCTGATGGTATCATAGTGATTGTTTTGAAAGTATTTTGCAATATAGGCCCTATACCACATGTTCTTTTATGTTACTAAATTAAATTACTAAATCATTACCCTAACGATTTAGAATGTGCGTGGTGTAACCATAAATTAGCAGTTTCAGTTCATTTCCTTCTAATTGTGTTATCTGTTACAACACTACCAACCTGGCAGCCAATGTCTTGTTTACACTTCTGAATTGCCAAGTTTGTAATGTCTTCAAAGATATTCAGCTGTCGGAGGAGGTTGGCCACTTGTGTCTATTGTATCCACTTGACATGCATGACCATTTGAAGCTGTGATGGTAACTAATACAATTGGCTTATTCATCTCATTCTCTCATTCATTAAATTTTGGCACATTATCCATATTCTTTAAAAATCATGGGTAGGTACTTGTCTGCATTTTTTGTTTGTGTTGAAGAAGTGTATCCCAGCTACAACTTCCCAACCATGTTATAAAACTGAGGATGTTCTACTGGTCTAATGGAGAGTAGATTACAAAGACCATTTTAGCGACTTTATCAAGGCTTGCTTTTTCACAAGAAGTGGTCTCTGTAACAAAACTATCCAAAGTTGATGCTTTACACCTGATGCTCCTCACAGAAGCAGAGTTGGAGAGTGATCTGCAACATTTCTTGGAGACACCTTTGGATTCAGTAAAGTACTAGATTTTTTTATGTGTTCAGTCTTTTGTGTTGGTAGGCTTTCTTGATGGAGCTTAATTGATGGTCAGTCCCACCCCATAATGTGCACGTCTGGCCATCAAAGCCCCAGCGATTTACAGCCATCATGCAGACAGGAAAGCTGCAGTCAGGGATAGGTTTCCTTATGAATTTTATGGGAAGGTGGTTCAGGAATAATAGGTGGAATACAATATTATGTGTTGCTTAAGGAAGTCTGAGAAAGGGTTCCCGGGTGCTGGAGTGAATGAAAGGTAATCCTGCATGGTTAATAAGAGAGGCCATAATAGAAAAGATGAGGAAATGTTGATCACTTGTGTGTGTGACTAGGTCAAGAAATCGAGAGGGACAGGAAGGGAGAACTTGTAAGATGCATGGAAATGATGCATGGAAGGAGGAGGAGGATGTAAAGAGATGTGAGGAAAGGTACGTCAGGCAGGCAGGTGAAGAGAAGTGTAGTGTGGAGGCTTATGGAAGGGAAAGTGGGGAATCTGAGAGATCTGCAAAGCGTCCGAGGAAATCTACGCTATAGGTATATGATGTGGGTGATGGGAAGGTCAAGGAGAAGGAAATCTGCAATAAGGGAAGGGAGTAATGATGATGGTGCTGGGAAGAAGGAGTAGAAGGAAATTTGCAACAGGTGATGGTGTGTTATATGTGTGGGTCTCGTAAACTGTGCATTTTCTACACGCCACCTCAGCAACATTAACAGTTTTTAGAGTAAGGTTATATTACCTTCAGGGAAACAACATTTCTTTTACCCACAAAAGATCTCTTCAATCACAGCTCCTACAGGGATTCACTCATATTTCCACAAAAGCATATTTCCACAAAAGCAGCAGAGGCAGCTAGGCCGAGTCTTGGTTCGAAGCAGGAGTCGATCCTAAATAGGGAGAAAAATTTATTTTTATAGTTTTGTTTTAAATACAAATGTTGTTACAGAGAAATAATACATGAATTAATGTGCTCATGAAATCCAGTTTTAAAGCGTGTGTATTTACCTAGTTGTAATTTTACAGGGCCTGGGCTTACGCTCGTGTGGTCCCATCTCCGTATCTATAATTATCCAACTTTTCCTTGAAACTTTGCACACTCTTCGCTGATACTATTTCTTCACTTAATCTTTTCCAAAACTCTATATTTCTTTGTGGGAAGCTATATTTCTTTATGTCTCTTGAGCATCTTCCCTTCCTGTGTGTGTGTGTGTGTGTGTGTGACTTATTGATTGCTAGTTTATTGTTGCAAGTAAACAACAAAGGAATTACATAGAATTACATAGAAAATCAGACCACACAGACCCCATGGTCCAGACTTGGTGGTCTGTCCTTAAACCTAAGTGATTTTACATTAATCAGAAGGCTCCAAAATGTTGCATTTCTACTCTAGTTGATATTAAGTTGAAGGAAGTGACGGTCGAGCTTATTTTTGAAGGAGTCAATTGTCTTACACTGGACCACTGATGGTGGAAGCTTATTCCATTCTCGCACTACAACGTTGGTGAAGAAAAATTTGGTGCAGTCTGAATTTACTTGTCTACATCTGAGTTTTATGCCATTTTTCCTCGTGCGCAAAGTGTCATCGATCATAAACAATGTTGATCTGTCTACATTCGTGAAACCATTAAGTATTTTAAAACATTCGATCAGTTTTCCTCGGAGGCGACATTTCTCAAGAGAGAACATTTTAAGGGTAGAAGGCCTTTCTTCGTAGGATTTGTTGTGCAAGGATGGGATCATTTTCGTTGCCCGACGCTGAACACCTTCTAATTTAGCAATATCCTTTGCATGGTGGGGAGACCAAAACTGTACCGCATATTCCAAGTGGGGTCTGACTAAACTATTGTAGAGCGGGAGTATTACATCTTTATTCTTGAATAAAAAGTTTCTTTTAATGAAGCCCAACATTCTGTTCGCTTTATTTACTGCATCGATGCATTGCTGTGAGAATTTGAGGTTTGACGTGACTTTGACCCCCAAGTCCTTGACGCATTGAACGCTTTTGAGTTTAACGCTGCGCATTTCGTAATCGAACTTCTTATTCCTCGTTCCAACTTGAAGGACCTGGCACTTGTCTACGTTAAAGGGCATCTCCCATCTATCAGACCAAGCTGAAATTTTGTGCAAATCCTCTTGGAGGCTTTGCCTGTCTTCGTCAGTGAGAACCGAGTTACCAATCTTTGTGTCATCTGCAAATTTACCAATGCGATTATTGAGTCCAACATCCACGTCATTAATGTAAATGATGAAGAGCACTGGGCCAAGAACTGAGCCCTGAGGGACGCCACTAGTGACCGACGCCCACTCTGAGTTAAATCCGTTAATCACTACTCTTTATTGTCTGTTGCTCAACCAATTCGCGATCCACTGGTTTACTTGACCGTCAATACCTATTTGCTTTAATTTGTAAAGTAATTTATGATGCGGGAAAATATCAAACGCTTTCTGGAAATCAAGATAGACTACGTCCAGTGGGAATTGAATTGAACTGAAATATTTATTGTTGTAAAATACAACAAAGGGGAATGGCTGGTCTTGCAGACAAACCCCTGACTAGGCTAGTTACAAAAAATAAAAATCTTCATTGTACAAAAATAAAAACAGATGTTGAGGTTAGTTTGCAGAAAAAGGAATTAGAATGTAAATACTGATAATATTCCTGAGTAGGTACACATGCAATTACCTAAATTACCACCTGGCAGCAAACAACAAAGGAGAAGGAAGGAGCATGCCATCCCAACCCCCAGGCAGTACGTACTGTGTGATATAGTGTTTTACCCACAGAGTTATATACCTAGAGCGCGAGCTCCCGTGTTGTGGGGTTGGTGGCGAGTGAAGCAAGCTACCCTGGCGCGGCAGCCATCTTGGGGAGCCCACTTTCCCTCACTCTGTGGTGGTGGTTTTGATGGTGGTGGTGGTGGTGATGGTGAAGGTGGTGATTGTAGTGGTGATGGTGATGATGGTGGTGGTGGTGGTGGTGGTGATGGTGGTGGTAGTGCTGGTGGTGGTGATGATGGTGGTGGTGGTGGTGATGATGGTGATGGTGGTGATGATGATGGTGGTGGTGATGGTGGTGGTGATGATGGTGATGGTGGTGATGATGATGGTGGTGGTGATGGTGGTGGTGATGATGATGGTGGTGCTGGTGGTGGCGGCACGTGATAGTGGTGGTGACGGTGATGGTGGTCTTGGCGACGGTCGTTTTCATAAAAAGAGAGAGAGAGAGAGAGAGAGAGAGAGTATAAAACCTGAGTTATGTCATTTGTCACGTCAGTCAGTCTTTCAACCAACTCCACCACCCACCACCATCACCACCACCAGCACCACCACCATCATCACCACCACCACCACCACTATCATCACCACCACCACCATCACCACCTACCACTTACCTCCACTTTGAAGCTGTCGGCTGGAGCACAGAGTTGGCTGGACTGGGCTCCCAAAGATGGCGGCCGAGGTACTTCCGGTTGCCGTACCCGAGTGTCTGGCTCGCGCGCTCTAGGTATATATAACTCTGTGGTTTTACCGTAGGAGTTGTTTTATTTATCAATTCTGTTAAAGAAAAAAACATTAACTAATATTCTCGAGTGCTTAAAACTATTTTAACGAGCCTCTTGGTGTTAGCCACTGCGTTTTTTTTTTTTTTTTTTTTTTTTTATGTTCTAGATACTAGTATTGTGTAGCCTATTGTGTAGTATATATGACCGACTATGTGTAGGAAATGTGGCAGAACTACAACTTTTGTAATTTTGTAGTAGTCACTATATGTAGGAGAAAGAGTACGTCCCCGTGGTAAAGGCAGAGCAACCGCAAGCGCCGCCGCGGCCCAGCCTGAGCCAGCAGCTGTTTGGCGAGCATGGCGGGAGGGAGTGTGCGGCGCTACGTGGGGCAGAAAGTGAATGTGGTCCGCTGGAAGCCTCCCCAGACACACTTCGGGGAGACGGACACCTTTGTGGCGGGCACCTGGGACGATGTGGTGAGTTATGAGCTGTGTTGATTTACTGGCTGGTGTAGTCTGGTGTCAACAGTGAGATTCGACTACAAGGTTTTAGATCTTCAGTAACAAAAAAAAAAACTATATACATCTGTGGCAGAACAGACAAACTGCTTCTCAGTAAAAACACTTCTTGATGCTGCCCAGTGGCAGTCAAGTCTCTTTTCAAATGTATAAATACTTTGTCTCACCTGCTCTAATAAAATTTTCTAAATTATTTTCCATTAAATCCACAATGAGTGATCCCATTGTTCTATTATTCTTTTTTTTGTTTTGTCATTTAATATATTTGTTCAAATGTAGATACTAGTCTTATTATATTCCAAGATTCACCCACTCCACTCGTTCAAGACAGTTAGGTTCTTCTCTTCCTAAATAAATATTCTCTTTCCACTTGTTGATTCCTTTGAATGAAGCCAGTATCCATCATAGCCTATTTGTAAGCGCGGTGACCAGCGCTTGTTGAGTGAGTGCCAAGGATGACTGAAACCGCTGTGTCGAACTCACGTCACGTTTATTGTACAGTGGTCAAACCTGCAAGCCGATATCATGAAACATTACTGTGAGGTACACTACACCTTATCTCTACATTTTCCGGGATGGGGCAAATCCCTACAGTCCGACATATGAACATGAATGTAAACCTTATCCTTATATTCCGTGGCAGGACAACCCTTACCACTCGTCGTTAACATGAATGTACTTGTACACTTGTGGGAGGCAGAATAACCTTAGACGTTAAGGAAACGTATTACAATATTGTGAAATCAGGAGATACTTAGACGCTAGATGATAACAGAGAAAGAGATACGTACACAATGCGGGGTTAGTCAGATGACTCCTTCCAGTTCCATCAACGCCATGTTAACGGTATGAACGCCAGCCTGCTACTACCTTGTCCTCCGTTCAGCCCGCTATCGGGATGACGGTTCCCTGTTGACACTCAAGCCTCGAGTAATGGCCTCCGCCTCCACCACATTAACCCCGTAACCCCACGTTACCCTACATTAACCCTAGGAGGCATTACCCTTTGACCCTAGTAGGTCCAATATATGGGCGAAGACGGTCCTGATAAGCACGTCGACGCGTAAACATACACCACTGACCTTTAACCCTTCCGCGGCGCTGCATCCACCGGCGGCACCGCGGCTACACTATTACACCAGTGGACACACAGCCTTGTATAGTGGGGGGTGATGTGGGTCGTAAGCAGCCATTTGGTAACTCAATGTATATGAGTTGAGCCGAGTCAGTCAACATGATCACTTAGAAACTGCTTTATATCATTCGCATATAATTAATGGATATTCAGACCACACAGACACTATGGTCTAGACTAGTAATAGATGCAAAAAACAGGGGACTAGCAGAGAAAGGAATACTGGACAGGAAGTTTGTCATACGAGACAAGAGATTGAGAGAGATGAAGATCCCGACAACCCCAGGGGCAGTCGGGGGAGAGAATAAATTCACTTAAAAAAAAAAATATATATATATAGATATATATATATATATATATATATATATATATATATATATATATATATATATATATATATATATATATATATATATATATATATATATATATATATATATATATATATATATATATATATATATATATATATATATTGTAAATGATGTAAGTGTAGCCAACTAGACAGCTATTAAGGAAGAGAACCCACACATTATTTTCCTAACAGAAACCAAACTGAGTGTAGATGATCTTACAGCAACATTTTTTGGTTAATCTAGCTAACAACTGCTTCTAATATACCGAAAAAATAGCATGGGTACTGCATAGGATACTTCTTATGCTTCACATTTGCAAAGGTTTTAGTTCCCGGTCGTACCAATTTACTGCGTAAGCGGGTTGATTATGTTATGTTGTTGTATGACACGAGGGCTCTGTGGGCAGACTGAGCCTCTTAGCTGCCTTATACTACACCACAGAAACTAGTTCCTAAGTCAGTAATATCCAAAACGTGCATGGATTATAACGATTTCGGACAAAAAAACGGTATTTTAAGAGTTTTACGTTATTTTTTTCTCTATATTAAAGCAACTAATGCCGCAGCTATTTGTATTTTCTAATTTTAAAGGAATACATTCGTAAAATGTTACTACGCGAGGGTGTTTCAGTGGCGGCACCTAACGGCAGGTTCCTGAAGTCAGTTGTTTTCAAGCCACCATAATGGATGGAAGGCCCGACACTCACTCCCTCAAAATATCCGTCTACTTTACCTTTCGGTAAGTGTTAACTGAGTATTTAACCTCTTTATTGGTGTGCATGTAGGTTAACAAAAGGACCGATTACTATCTCAATACTGGGTCCAACAAAGACGTGGGCGTGTCACGTGTCGCATATGGTGTGACAAGCACGTGTCAGAAAACAAACGGATATTGTACAGTGCACGATTACACACTCGTCAACAGACCCGCTGCAGCGGCTGCTACGTTATATAGGAATAAATTACAAGAGTATACGTTAGTGAATTTCCTTTCTTTAGAGACTAGGGATTTTTCCCGATTTTGGGGATTTTTGTAGCGACCACCAAAACCACAGTTCCCTAAAGGGATAAATCGAGCTAACGCTGCCGCCATGGCGCTGGCGCCGCTGCAAAATAACTCGCATTCATTACCTACCTTATGAAACATCACTAGGTCTTCATATATTTTTTCTACAAACGTTTGGTTAGCGACGGTACGCTTGGTTAGCGATGGTACGCTTGGTTAGCGATGGTATGCTTGGTTAGCGATGGTGCAACGGTTAGCGAGTGCAACAGTTGGCGATGGTACGCTTGGTTAGCGATGGTACGCTTGGTTAGCGATGGTACGCTTGGTTAGCGATGGTACTCTTGGTTAGCGATAGTATGCTTGGTTAGTGATTAGCCCATGCATGTGAGACCAGGTCCACCACACGTGGTTATTTTTTTTTTTTAGAACACGAAGCCCAACGGTTGCCATGCTGAGAGCCGGGTATAGCCCGGGCCTGTTCAGGCCGAGTCCCGGAAGACCTTGAGTCATGGCTCAGGGCTGTTTTGGGATGGTTAGCGATGGTATGCTTGGTTAGCGATTAGCCCACGCATGTGAGTATACGGTAGGGATTTTCCTTACTTTCGAGAACAGGGAATTTTCCCTAATTTAGGGATTTTTCTAGGGATATTTTGAAAGCCCATTTTTCAGTGATTTTGGCTTCCCCCCCCCCAAACCCCGGTTCCCCACAGTTTCCCAGGCTTGTCTTGGGGGGTAGGGGGGACTGGGGTGGTGGAGAGGGAGAAGTAGTTGTTCTCTAGTTTTACCCATTTTTTGACTCCAGCACTTGTACAGTGCACAGAAGGGACAGGGGAGCACCTGGCGGAGGAGTTGCCATTTTGGGGCGCAAAGAAATGGAGTCAGCATCTCTGAAAGATGGAGCCTGGGAGCATGTTAAAGCAGTAGCCACTACACTCAAACTGGGCAATAACAAAATTCTGCTAGGATGTACATATCGACCACCAGCAGCTACCCCAGAGTATAACAACAATATCAGACAAACAATATCTAGGATGGCAAACCTTTCATATGACCAACTTTTGATTTGTTAAGACTTTAATTATAAGGAAATAAATTGGATGAATCACTGTGATATTGGAGGCAATGAGAGCGACCAAGCTAGATTCTATGACATGCCAAGATGCATACTTTACCAATATGTACAGGAATTTACGCGTCTTCGAGGCATTGACCATCCCTAACTATTGGATCTCATTATAACAAAAAAAATATTAGAAATTGAAGATATACAGTACAAAGCTCCAATTGCAGCAAGTGATCATGTAACCCTAGTCTTTAATCTTAATTTAGAAGACACTGTGATAACCAGTTGTGATACTCCTCCACCACTCCACCACCCCTACCCCCCAAAACAAGCCTGGGGAACTGGGGTTTTGGGGGGAAAGGCAAAATCACTGAAAAATGGGCTTCAAAAATTTCCCTGAAAAAAATCCCTACAATAGTGAAAATTCCCTGGTCTTGAAAGTAAGGAAAGTTCCTAACATATACTCTTGTAATCTATTATAACATTACCTAGCAGCCGCTGCAACTGGTCTGTTGACGAGTGTCGGGCGTGTCATTGGATGGTCACTTCTTCCTCTTTCCCTCCTCTCCTTAACCCTGACAGCAGCACTGCCGACTCATCTATCTCTAAGGCTGAACTCTTCTCTCAAACTTTCTGTAAAAACTCTACTCTGGACGATTCTGGGCATATTCCTCCTACTCAACTCCCCTCTGACTCCTATATGCCTGTTATTAAGATTCTTAAGAATGATGTTTTCTATGCCCTCTCTGGCCTCAACTCTCAGAAGGCTTATGGACCTGATGGAGTGCCTCCTATTGTTCTTAAAAACTGTGCCTTTGTGCTGACACCCTGCCTGGTCAAATTCTTTCATCTCTGCCTATCAACATCTACTTTTCCTTCCTGCTGGAAGTACACCTTCATACAGCCTGTGCTTAAGAAGGGTGACCGCTCCAATCCTTCAAACTACCGCCATATAGCTTTAATTTCCTGTCTATCTAAAGCTTTTGAATCAGTCCTTAACCAGAAGATTCAAATGCAGCTTTCCACTTCTGACCTTCTATCTCATCACCAGTATGGGTTCTGCAAGGGGTGTTCTACTGGTGATCTTCTTGCTTCTCAACTGACTCTTGGTCATTCTCTCAGCCATTTCAGTGAAACTTTCGTAGTTGCACTAGACATATCAAATGCTTTCAATAGAGTCTGGCACAAGTCTTTGCTCTCTAAACTGCCCTCTTACGGTTTCTATCCTTCTCTCTGTTCCTTTATCTCCAGCTTTCTTTCCGGCCATTCTATCTCCGCTGTGGTAGACAGTCACTGTTCTTCCCCAAAACCTGTCAACAGTGGTGTTCCACAGGGCTCTGTCCTATCACCCACTCTCTTTCTGTTATTCATCAACGATCTTCTTTCCATAACAAACTGTCCTATCCATTCAAATGCTGACGACTCCACTCTGCACTATTCAACTACTCTCAACAGAAGACCTTCTCAACAGAAATGACAAGACTCCAGACTGGAGGCTGCAGAACGTTTAACCTCAGACCTTGCAGTCATTTCCGATTTGGGTAAAAGGAACCTTGTGTCCTTTAATGCCTCAAAAACCAAATTTCTCCACCTATCAACTCGACAATCTTCCAAACACCTATCCCCTATTCTTCGATAACACTCAGCTGTCACCTTCTTCAACACTAAATATCCTCGGTCTATCCTTAGCTCAAAATATCAACTGGAAACTTCACATCTCCTTTCTAATCAGCTTCCTCGAGGTTGGGCGTTCTGTATCATCTCCGCCAGTTCTTCTCCCCTGCACAGATCCTTTCCATTTAATATAGGGGCCTTGTCCGCCCTCATATGGAGTATGCATCTCACGTGTGGGGGGGCTCCACTCACACAGCTCTCCTGGACAGAGTGGAGTCTAATGGCCGTAGTATTAATCTCCCCCATTCCTGTTCCCTTCCCTTCTCTTTCCCTTGGCTGTGACCCGCAGTTTTAAGCATCCCCAGGGGGTTGGGGTTGATTGACCCTACCTGGAGAGAGACCAGATGGGGTCGAAAAGGTGTTGACTCCGCGGGGTGCGAGGCAGGACATCTTTAGGTTCCCCTTCGTATATTTCATGAACAAATAGTGCTCTATTTGTTATTATAGAAGAAAATATATTGAAAAGTATCAGAATATTTCTATGACTGATAGTGTATCACAAACTTTGCTGAAGTTAATATATTTCCTTTAGTTTGTAAAGACTCTTGTTTCCATTTGATTGTAAACATACAGTTATTCCTGAAGATTCCTTTATAATTGCCCCCAAAATTGCAAAAGATGGCAGATAGATGACTAAATATGGCATTATTATAGTAATACTTAACATATACCATAAAAAAGGGCATTTCTTGGTGACCCCTTGAATTAAGACAAAAATGCCACCAATGACACGACCTGGCAACCCCTATGTGGCTGCCCGGGTGTGTGTGGATACCAACCTGTCTCATAAATTAACTTACCCGTGTTACCTGTTATTTACATGTAGATCAATTACCCTATTGTTCTGTTTTATGATATATAATGTATATGAATACAATGGTGTGTGAAAAATGCATTATTTATCTCGTATTCTGTAATTATTGGTTTGAAG
Organism: Eriocheir sinensis; assembly: GCF_024679095.1. Lineage (NCBI taxonomy): Eukaryota > Metazoa > Arthropoda > Malacostraca > Decapoda > Varunidae > Eriocheir > Eriocheir sinensis. The sequence continues at coordinate 13,264,258 of NC_066543.1, forward strand.
GTGCTGCTAACATTATTATGACCTGCGGGTTGGTCTTGTCTGGCCCGCCGGGAACGGGAAGGGGATAGGGCGGTTTACACATACCCCAGACCCGCGTATGGGGATGGGGATGGAAAGGGAACGGGGAAGATTAATACTACGGCCATAAGGCTCTTCGTCTCATCAGCTCTCTTCCTCTTACTGATAGTCTTCTGCCTCTTAAATTCTGCTGCCATGTTGCATCGCTTTCTGTCTTCTATCAATATTTTCATGCTAACTGCTCTTCTGAACTTGCTAACTGCATGCTTCCCCCACTCCACACGACTTTCTACTCATGCTCATCCCTATACTGTCCAAACCCCTTATGCAAGAGTTAACCAGCATCTCCATTCTTTCATCCCCTTCACTGGTAAACTCTGGAACGGCCTTCCTTCATCTGTATTTCCTCCTGCCTATGACTTAACCTCTTTCAAGAAGAGTGTATCAAGACACCTCTCCACCCGAAATTGACCTCTCTTTTGGCTACTCTTTACTGTTATCTATTATGGGAGCGGCGAGTAGCGTGCTTTTTTTTATTTTATTTTAAATATAGAATATATTTAATTTTGATTTAAATCATGATTTTTTTTACTCAGTTAAATCGATGTAAATCACTTGGTTTGAATCCAACCCACCCTGAATGTTAGTCATGTTGCAGGATCCTGGTTGTTTTGGCCGTGAGCCATTTAGGTTGTAATGTCCAAACTTGCAAATGGTCAAATTGTCTACAGGCCAAAATAGTATACAGTTTTGTTCTTCATTGCAGCATGGAATATTATTGTCCATTTTGTAAGTATTAACTTCGCAAGAGGTGGCTACCCTTTCTTCAGTATCATCCAATATATCTTATTATTTCAGGAAAATTCTGTTGGGGTGTGGCACATCCCAGATTCTGAAGATGATCCAACACCTGTGTCCAACCTGCCACATCAGGGGGACGTCACTGACATACAGGTGAGCATGCTGGATGCTCATGCACCTCGGGCTATGAGTGTGTTGTAGCTCATGCCAGCTACGTGGTGTTTTCATATGGTCACATTTGTTTACTGTTATAGAGCCATATATCAGAATCTGAGAGGGGGGCAATATTGCAGTGGTAAAGAAGAGAAGAGCTTACACTCACCATGCCTTACCATTTTCTGTGTTTGAGTGCCTGGCGTTGAAAGCTAGAGAACAACAACGATGTTCCATATCCTCTTTACATATACCAGCAGATTAGCTGCTTGTAATAGTGTTTATTACCTACTTGAAATTTTCATAATCCAGATTTTGTAAAGGAAGGCATGCATTAGTAAGTAGTTTACAGTAGTGTGATTCCTTTGAGTGACTGTAGACTTGAAAACTCATTCATTTATGTAGGGAGGTGTTCTTCCTTTGCACATCTATATCCAACCAAAAGATCCTTCTTATTACACCTTATTCTTGTATACAAACAAGGTTTGTGTCTTCTTTTGGGGGGAGTAAGGTGGTGGGAGACCACTTTTATTGGTTGGAAATTTGGGTAAGTTGGCACTTCTGATTCCCCAATCCTACTGGTTTAAGTAGATTTTACTGTAGTTTCAAAATGATGGATACTAAGAGCTAAAAGGATTAGCTGTGTTGATCTTTTTACTCTATAATCTGTCCGAGAATGATTTGCACGAGTTATTTCAGTACGTGACGCGAGACTCTTTTATGGTGGGCAGCAGCTTAGGGGCGGTGAGCCTATACAGACACACAACAGAGGGTCAGCTGGAGGTAGCAAGCTCCTGGGACCGAGTTCACTTCTTCACAACAGGTAAGACTTTCTACTAACCCATGCCTTGTGGTGATGAATGGGAGTTGAAAGGCTGTGTTCATATTTAAACATATCCTTTACACATAGATGTATTTAGATTCGTAATGGCATTAGCAGTAACTTGGTCTTGGAGAAGTATTATTTTGTTGAACGTCATCACAAAATTTAAATATTCTGATCTTTACTGTTTACTATCCTGTGGTGTCTGGTGTGTACAATAAGGTAAAAGTAAGATGGGGGCATACACTTTAGCTACGTGTGGCGTCGGTGCTCATCTCTGTCGCATTGGCCCTTGAGCCTGTGGTAGGAAGGAGCCCATCGCCCCGGGATATACCAAAAAAGGCATGGGACGAGGTTATGATGAATGACCCATGAGACCTTGGCTTTGATCGAGATTGCCTGAGATTGAGCATCATGGAGGGCCACCATTATGTGAATAAGGCTGATACATGCAAGCACATATATAGCTTTCTAAAATAAACAAATTCATTACCCTGTCCATGTTTATCAGTGTTTTCATGTACATAATTATAAGATACGTTTTCTTTTCTTTCCCATAGGCCGAGCTAGATGCACATCCCTGGCATGCAGTGGTGACCAGATTGCCTCAGTTGGAGAGGATGGGAAGCTGGTCATCCTCAATCCAAACCAGAGGAAACCAGTCAGGGTGTTGGGTAAGTGGTGCAGTACTGCACAAAATATATATAGTAAATTCCACCACTTCGAAACCAGTGTAATGCACAAGATTTGCCTTTATTTTTCACTTATGAAAATCCAGGGTACTGTTAGCTTTAATAAAGTAATTAGCAACTTGAGTAATGAATGACAGAATAAGTATTGGTGAATTTTTATTTTTAGTAGGCTGCCACCAGTCTACAGATCTGACTTGTGACCCCAGTTTTATGGACAGAGTTAAGCTGATAAAGACTAATTACATAAGAAACTTGAGGAAGCACTCAGATTGAAGAGGAACACTGGCAAATAAATTAAGAAAAAGAGGTAGTGTTGAGTGACTAAAGCAGGGTGTGAGGAATGAATATTATGTTATACAGATGTAAGAGAGGCCATAGACAAGGTGAGTGGACAGTATACTTAGATTTACAGTTTCTAGGTTTCTAGATGTTGAAAATAGTAGGTTCATTAATAAGGTCAGTCCTTTATTATATTACAACTCATTCTTGTCAGAGGGAGTGGGTGGTTGCAGCCTCTATGCAGTGTTGTTTGTTCGCACTCATGAAGTCTTGATGTCCAGTATGCAGGGTCATCTCAAACTTTGGGATCTGAGGGCCTCCCAGCCAGCCAAGGGTCTTCTTTTCAGCCCAGACCAGGTAATCTATCATTTACTTGTGCTTTCAAAGTACCCTCCTGAAGGGTTTGAAATAGTTCATTTTCAAGAGATGAGATACAGCAAATAATTTGGAAGCCACACAAAGGTATAAATCCATAATTTTTGCCAGGTGGCTGTGTGCCATTTGGCAGGCCACCCTACACAACAGCACTTGGTGGCAGCTGGTGGTGAGGATGGAACACTGGCCCTCTGGGATATGCGCAACACTGGCCACCCTTTCACCATCATTGCTGCCCACAGTGGTCCAAGTAAGAACTGTATCAATTAAGTATACATAATGATATAAAGATACAATTTGGAGATTTCTCTAATAGTTTTGCTGTATATTATTCCTAGCAAAAATGTATTTGTTGAAGTTCAAAAGTCTTTTCCTTGCAGTCTGTAAGGTCCAGTTTCACCCAGTGTCACCTGAACACCTTTTTACCTGTGGTCTGGATGGTCAGCTCCTGCACTGGGATGCCTCAGCCTCAGCGAGGGCCTCACATACTTCCTATAAGGGAGCCCAAGAGCTGCCAGGTATGTAGCTGATTTTATAAGGTTCTTTCATGATAGTGGAGTGGGAACCCAGAAATTGTAAGTCAGGACAGATAGGACCAGATGAAGATGTAAAGCTTGAGTATTTACCATCAGACAGAGAGGTGGAGAATATTGGGAAAGCTTTCCCTGTAGTTGATTAGTAGTGACTGAAGATGATAATTATGATTCCTCCGAGACTTTTCCCTGAATCAGTTTCTTGTATAATGTTCTTATATCCTCCACACCATCCTCTATATAATTTGCCCACCATTCACTTCCCTTTTTCCATGACATGACAATCTATTGATTTTGACAGGTGGAAGTGTGACAGTCTGGCTAAGTAGTGAAGTGTCACGTGGAGCGACAGATACTGCCTGCATCCTTCAATCACCTCTTCCAATTAACTCTGTGGATGTGGAAGGGACAACACTGATTGCTGGCTCTGATAATGAGGCAATCTATGTTGTGCACCAGGTGTTGAAAAAGAGGCTCGAGGACATGGTATATTAGGTATGATGCTATTATCTTTTGTTTTGTTACTTTGTTCTTAATTAAACAATTATTTAAGATATTGAGCTTTAAAAGGGGCAACCGATTCATCCTCCATTTAGTGTACCTTGATTCCTCATTCTCTTTGTCATGTTTTTTTGTTTGCTTCTTATTTCTTAGGTAGGTATGGTAGCTGTAGGTTTAGTCTTTCCTTATAATGCAGGGCCTGGGTTCAAATCCCAGCCTTGGCAAATGGCCCACAGCCTATAGTGTATGGAAAGTGCAAGAATTGGCTAGACATACAGGTTATCTCCAGCTACTTTTATTCATAAGTCTACAATCATTTACCTTTTTTACTTACTGGTTGCCCATTTCTTAGGTGCTCTATTGTAGCTGTACTGGTTTGCTAATGTGTTCTATCATATATGGTCCTGTAATGTTACTGCACGGTGTTGTGCCATGAAGTTAGATGGAGCTCAGATTAGTGTTCCAACTAATGCAAAGAAGTGATGATGCCTTGAATTAGAAGACCAGAATTTGTCTTTTGTGTATTTCAATGAATTTACCCTATACTTAAAATTATATGCCATTCTCACAATATGGCTCTTCTGGAAACCAAACGAAGACATTTAACTATGGTTTCTTGCACCAAAACTCCCATTATTCATGTTTTTAGTATCCTGGTACCTATGCCATGGTCACATTCATGGAGTGCTGATGCTCTTAATACTGTGAAGGAGATTGAGTAATAGTATTTCATCATGCCAGAGTCTTGGATACAAAGCTGTGGCTTATGAATGGTTTGGCGAGGTATTTATTTACTTTTTTTTTTTGAGATCCTGCTTGTATTCAGCCATTATTCTAGCCTACTGTTTGTTCCCAAATATTCCAAAATCCCTTATTTTTACATTTCTAGCAATTTTTGTAGCTGAACACTTTAACCAACCTGCTAAAGATATCACAGGAAGTAGTGAAAATTCTGAGATGTCTTATTAAACTAAGACAAAGCATGCAGAATACTTCTTGCTTTAACTTAGTTTATCACAGTCATTAATCCTCAATGCTAGTGACATATACAAAGATACAATGCCAAAGGCTACTTGGTGTAGCTTGGTTAATTAGAAAATCCTTTCACCTTCAACTACATGTACCATGACAAATTAGGAGATGAATTATATTTCCCAATGTTTCACTTGTTGCTGCTTGATGACTCCTCATCAGTCCCTCGCCGTCTTAAGTGAGCCTAGAAGTTTTGAGATAAAGTGAATTAGTTGCGTGAGAAGATGTATTCTAAGGTGCCATTTTTCCTAGTTTCTGCAGACCTATTAATAATTTAATTAAAAAATTAAATGGAAAATATAAGCTAGAGAAATTTAACAACTCGGTGATTAAAAAGTATTATATGCACTACAGTAAAAATCCAATAATCTGAAAAATAATTGAGCAAGGCTATGGAACCCAAAGAGCTAGTACATCAGTGTTATACCTATATTAATATTTTGTGCTATTCTCACCATTTCTGCAATTTGATGCAATTGCCTTGCAGCAGTTTTTCCCGTTTGTTGAACAAGAGAATAGAAGATGGAATTTTCATTATTGAGTAGAACATGTGGCACATCAAATTCCTGTAAAAGGCAGTAAGACATGATTAGAAAATATTTCAACTAGTGTTTGGATTTATAAGTTGCCATACATCCAAATATTTTATCATGCACTAAACAACAGATGAGAAGAGTCCAGTCAAATTAGTATATTGTAGTGATAAAAATGCAAAAATTTATAGTAAGCTTAAAATTGGTATTTACTCTGAACCTGTAGAAACATGTCAAAAGTCATCAATCCATCATGAGCTTTTTATCTGCCATCTGGAAAATGGCTGTCAATTTTGTTTTTCACAATATACTCAAGAACAGTTTGCCTGATGACAAAGACAGTGCAGTGCAATATTATAGAGCATAAAAATCTCTACATAGTGTTCCCAAATTCTTTTCTCCTAGAGTGAACATTTCAAAGATAAGATACTTGAGATTTTTATGCTCTTTAATGTTGTAACTTGTATTCCCCTGTCTTTGTCATTAACCCCTTCACTACAGCCAGGCGACAACAGCGCCCTGCCCCGTATCCGGTCTGGCCGCGAGCGCCAAATTTCAAACGTCGCTACTGAATATAATAAGTTTTAAGCCATAAACTCAACATAATCATCATGTATTATATATAAAAATATACAAAATTAAATGGTGCACATAAAGAAACATAAATTAATTGATAATTTTGAAATGTATGCATAAATATACAGAGAAATTTGCATTATGTGTAGATGACGTGTATCTACTGAATTGTATTTCCTTATATAAGTTGCAATAAACAAATAGATTTGTGGAGGAAAGTGAAGGAGGGGGAAGGGAAGGACACAACGTAAATTCATGGAAAATATCCCACTGATTCACCGGCAATATACACAGATTTCACGTAGTAAAAGGCTGAAAAGCCGTCCTCCCGGAGGTGTGTGTGTGTGTGTGTGTGTGTGTGTTTGAGAGAGACAGAGAGAGAGAGAGAATTTGAAAGGAGAGTAAGATTTAATGAAACTGCAACCTTTCTTGAACCCATAGCCGTGGTAGCTCAGTTGGTATAATGCTCATTTCCGCCTGGGAAGATCGTAGTTCGATCCCTTTCTGTTCAGTGTAGGTGGTTAGCAGGTAGTCATATGTCATGGCAGAGCACACTATATCACTGAGCTACAGCGGCTAATTTTCAAAATATTACATAAGATATGAAGCTACATCGGTAATATTTTCTTTTCTATTCTCTCGTTTTCTCTCACCCAGAAAACAACTCGAGTCTGTTCATTTCGTGGTAAGCTATTTTTTAGTCTCTCTCTCTGCCATTTTCCAAGATGCCAGACAAACTTCAAGGTTTGAGGAATTTTCACATTTTTTCTGTCCATTTAAAGAACTTACCAGTTTTAAACCTAATATAACTTTTTCGTGCATTTTCCTAAACATGGCTAAACTATGTCTTCACATTTTCTTATAAAGTCAAAGATGTTAATTAACTTAAACAGTAGATAATGACAAATGAGTAAACAAACCATGAGCTGGCCAGCCTGAAGAACCATGACACGATCACTGTCCATGATGGTGTGCAGGCGGTGAGCAATTGTGAACACCGTGCAGTCTTTGAACCTTGTTCTGATTGTTTGCTGGATTAATTCATCTGTCCTGAAAGTCAAGAGTCACATCTGGTCAGCTTTTTAGAAGAATTTTCCCGTTTTCATTCAATTTTGATTAACCCCTTCATTACCGATGGCGTAACATAGTAAAGAAGCCCCCCGCCATTCACGGGTATTTGGTTCCGCGAGATTCCCATGATCCGCGATTGACGGGACTATAATCAAATAGGGAAAATAGGGTTTCTTTCAACTATCTCAATCGGATAAAAAAATGGATTTCTAAGCATTGTTATATAGTTTTACATACACATAAATCAAATTAAATATGGACTGTAATAACTTAACACTCACTCTGTGGTTGGTTGTGGTGAGTGTGAGTGCATTGGCAGTGGTGGTTGACAGGTGAGTGTTTTTTTTGTGGTAGTTATCGGTCAGAAACTACGAAAAAATGCAATGCGATGATTACGATGGTTTGGCAACACTGCGCTCAGCCCATGGCATCAGTGTTTACTGGGCCCTTGAAAGGTAAGAACGCCGCATTGCTCGTCTTCCTCCTAGCCATCAAGTATTAGTGAATTCTTGTCTCTCCCGTTTGTGTTAATATTCATATGTATATCCATATACATCCAGTATATTATTAATTAATTTGAGTGTTTGCTGGGCCCTTGGAGTCCATTTGTTGCTGTTCCCGGCGGTACGCCCATACAAACTTTATACCCGTTACCCCTCTGCCACTGTTGCAGTCTCCGCCATGTTTGTTTACTCCTCAAAGCAGTAGCCTCAAGTCTCTAAGAAGGACCAGTTCTGGCAGGTCCCAGTAAGTATCAAGGATTTTATATGTAAAATATTGGGATTTAGGGTTGTTTTCATGGTCACTTTTCTTTGTTTTGATCATTACCAATGAGCGGCGATCACCACTGTAGTATTTCCATGTGAAACTGGCCGACGGGGTTGTGGCAGCTGTGGGGATAGCCCCGCCCCGCACCTTGCCACACACACTCAACACCTCTCGGTTCCTCTGCAGCCACCACTACCCCATCGGCCACTTTCATGTGGAAATACTGTAGTGGCAATCACTGCTCATAGGTAATGATCAAAACAAACAAAAGTAACTGTGAAAGCGGCACTTAGTAAGGCTCAGACCGCGTATACACAAGTTTTCATCTGCATTCGTCGGGGGGTGTCGCAAATACCCTACCCATGTCGCGTATAAGCGAATCCGTGAACAGTGAGGCCGTGAACGGCAGCGGGCTTCTGTACTAAATATAAAATTTTGGGTAAGGAACCGATGAAGTACATGTGTACGTCATCGCTCATTGACGATACACTGGACTTAATTTTTTTTCGGTTTGTATGTTTTTATGACATAGTGACAAATTGACTAGTTGGCACCTTGTGTTCCAAGGACGTTGGGGACGCTGGGCTTTGGGGGTACGATGTGAAGCCTGGGGGTGGTGGGCAATGTGTGATTGACACGTGTCTCATCATGGCGTTTTTTTCTCCGTCCAATAGTGATTCTGAGCGCAATATGACTTAAAGGTGACTTGCAAGGGTCAGATGATAATGAAACTCAATCAGAAGGCTTCATAAGTGACTCAGATGAAGACTATTTGCCAGAGAATGACAGTGAGGTGAGTAGTGATGAGTGATGTGAATGGAGACGAAGAAACACCACACAGCCCCATACTCCACACACCCCTACACTCGTGGCTGATCCCTTTGCTGATCATCACCACCCTGGCACTGTTCCTGCCCTAATTGAGGATTTTTCTGGTGTTCATCCTGATGTACCAAGGAATGACATGAGTGCTTTGGACTTTTGATTTAAATAGTATACATCTCGTGAACAAAGTCTATCAGAACACGTATAAAAAATACATAAATGACTAGATATGGGTGTAAGGATAAATATAAACTACCCCCACAAAATTAGGAGAAGCGTGCGAAAAACTCGGTGTGGGAGAGGGGGGGTGGGAAGTGAGGGGATCACAGAGTCAGTAACGAAATGGTCAACAATCTTTACAAACCTTGGATCAACATTTGCAGTTGCTTCATCTAGGACAAGAATTTTATTGTGTCTGAGTATAGCTCGTGCCAAGCAAACAAGCTGTCGCTGCCCCACACTTAAGTTGTTGCCACCCTCTGACATAAAGGTTTCTAGGCCACCTTCCATGTCTGACACTGCACTCTTGAGTTGGACCTGAAATGGGTGTTTATATTAGTGGTACACTACATAAATTAGTATTTCTACATTGCAAATGAATCCTAAGCTGCTTTTATTTTCTTGTTTCTGAGTAGACATTGCTTTTCAGTAGCCAGTTATCATAAATTTCAAGGCACCCATAACACTACTATTGTACATGTACTTCAACTGTTACTCTACCTCTTCCAGAGCTTTCCAGATGTGGTCATCTGTGTACTGATGGAAAGGATCCAAGTTTTTCCTCATAGTACCAGAGAAGAGAGTTGGATCCTGAGGTATAATAGATATGCTGCCTCGGACCCTATGAAGACCAAGCTCCTGGATGTTGATGTTATCAATGTAGATAACCCCTGATGGTTCAGTGAGCCTGAAGAGGGAGGTGATCAGGGAGGACTTTCCAGCTCCTGTCCTGCCAACAATACCAATCTGAAAATATAAAACAAATCCATGGAAACAAATAAAAACTTTATTTCTGTTTTCATTCAACTCGGCAGCAAATGATCCTGTAAAGTTTTCTGAAAAAATAAATAAGATTTTATTGACATGTCTCCTACACCCCATTCAAGAGGCTATTCCAGATACCTCCATTTCCATTCAACGAGTGGCACAAGCAGGGTCCCAGGTCAATGTCCCAATAATTAATTGTCAGGGAGTGGCAAACATCACCCACGCACTTTCTAACAACTGTAACTTCGAATAAGAAATTCATATGAAGTATCAGCGAGTAGCAAAAAGTTAAATAAGCAATAAGATCACTAATAAAGTCACCTGGATTAACCAAAAGGTACTACAGCCTGCATATGACTAAAAAAATTAATACATAAAATAAAGCAATATTCATTCAGGGATCCAGGGATGTTAACATCTATATAGTATTACATAACTTGCAAATTTCTTATACAGACATTCGGGAAATTTTATGGGAAACCCAAGGAAACTCACCACTACCTTCTCACATCAATCTTTCCCATTTTAATTTTGTCTCCTCAGTCCGTCTGGTTTGGCTAACTTGAAGCTATGCGTGGGTGAGAACAGCTGAATATGGAATGAATACAAGGGTAGCAAAGCAACCTAAGGTGTGCATTAGTATGCTCCTCTCATATCCATGTAGCTTTTTTTTATTTTTTTATTTTTTTTTATATATATTTTTTTTTTTTTAGCAAACCCATTAGTGACAGCTGGAAATATGGAAAGAACAGCTAATACTATATACAAGAATAATAAATTGCTCACTAAAGTAGGGCTTACACAAATGATCAGAGATATTCTGCACACAGCATCATTACCTTTTCCTTTCCTTCAATGCAAAAATTGAGATTCTTCAGCACTGGTGACTCATCTTCATTGTACTTCAGTGAGACGTTCCTAAATACAACGTCCCCCTGGTCAGGCCACTTGCCTTCTGAAGCTTTCCCATCTGATGAAAGAATATGGGTGAATCATTTTTGTGCATTATTCTGCATATGTTCACTGATTATCTTCATACAGAATTTATTTCACTCATAAAATTAATGAAAATACCTTCATATTAAAACTTCACCAACAAAATAATTCATATAAATAAACAGTAAATGTATGATAAGCCCTTCTAATGATAACACAGTAGTTACCTTCAGTTTCCAAAGGAGCTTCTGGTTCCAGAGATGAGTACTCCAAGACACGCTCAACAGATGTCATTTGGTTCTCCAGCTCAGCCGACTGCCGCACCCCCCATTGGAACATACCTGACAGGAGCATAGCTGACGAGATAGCCAGTCCAATGTCTCCACCAAGAGAATCTGTGAATATAATTTACTTAGTTTATGTACTTTTATTCATCTTGCTGAGACTATGTATTATCAAATCCACAGGACAAAAAATGAGGAAAAGTTGTCTTTGTCAATTTTCTGATTTTGAATATACTAAGACTTACCAGGAAGTGCCATAAAGCTGTAAGTGACGACAGAGATGTAGATACAAGACAGCCAATCAAGACAGATACCAAACCATCGTGTGGTGCAGAGGAACAGGAACCAAGCCGAGGAATGAAGGTCCTGTAGCAACACATGTGCATTAAGCAGTGGTTGGTAAGTATCCTTAGCAGCATAATTTAGCTGAATATTATATCTCTAATTTAACTAATCTTCAATCAAAGGGATGTAAAACTGGAACTTAGGATAAAGTTGAGGTGTTTAGGCTAGGAAGGTGTGTGAAAGGAGGGGCAAGACCACTAAAAGATAAGCTTCAGTCACAGGTCACAGTAAATGGGATAATTATAAAGACATTAAGACAAGAGATAGCAAGAAATGTTGACAAAGAAAAGTTCAAAAATATTTGGGCAAAGATGCAGATGAGGAAGAAAGAGACAGTCAATAAACAGAACAGACAATAAACAAAGTCAGTAACTAAGAGGAGGAGCAACAGAGGCATCTCAGTAGTGCATGTCCCAAAAAAGACATGGGCACAAAGTGAAGCTGAATATCAGATGCTGTCAGACATGACTAGACACCTAAAAAGAGTGGTAAAAATAAGTGAAAACAATCTTGGTGGGCGACTAATTGTAAAGAAGTGTACAAAGGAGTGGGACAAAAGACATGTATGGTAATTAACTGTTAGACATAGCAATGAGCAATGTGATGGCCCAGAGGGTCAAAGAAGAAACCAGTTAGAGGCACAGGCATCCCAACAAGACAAGACTTAGTGCTAACCAAAGAGCTAGATGTCATTCAGTGCCTAGATTCCCAGTGTCCCATAGGAAAGAATATGGGAAAAACCTAGATATGGAGTAGGTTAAGTTTACGGACCCGAAAACCCAACTTTCGCCTACCGCATTTAATAAAAATGATAAATAAATATATATTTCTATGCATATACACAACTGCTTGAGCCTCCCCGCTGTTTGGGGCCGGAGCATGCTGCATCCACCAGAGTGACTAATCGTTTGCCAACCTCTCAGACCAGGGCCAGCAAACCTGGGTGGGATTAGTCTCTTGTGTTGCGCGCACTGATCTACTACAGCAGCCTAAACACGCCGTTGAACTGTATCCTAGTTCGAGCCCACCCTCCTGCGGGCTAAGACTCGGCATCGCTCACTTCCACCTAGCAATCCTCATTCTCAGGTCGATGTTGATGTTGACACCCTTGTCTTGCCCGCACAACCCTCTCTCTTTCATGAGAAGCCTCACGGCATTAGCTGCAGCTCCTCGTGGCGGCTCACATTCTTACTGTGTTTGCCAATGCAATCAGCCTTCAATGCAGCGACCCCTCTCTCTCTAGGTGATGGTAACTCCACTCTCCGTGCGATAACGCATCCCGAGAGTGACGCCGCATGCAATGTCGTCGGTTAGAACCCTAGTCTTCACACTGACACAGCTTCTATCGAGCGGTCGGTTGGAATGAAGCACTCCACTCTCGCAGGCGACAACGGGTGACGGTGAGCTGGGGCTGGTGTCTGTGGTGCGTTCGTACCTTGACATGGCCTCATGAGGAAAACCCACCCACCAGTCTACTGACTTGTGCACGAAGAGGGTTTGGAGTGCACGCAAGCGACGTGGCCAGCAGAGTTTCGAACCCATGCATCTGCCATCTCCTACCTTACGGCCAAGCAAGCATGCGGCACACCTCCTCCTCTGCCTCCTGGTGGTCGTGGTGTTGGTGTGCTCGTTCGCCACTTGGCCCCAGCTAACGCCATAGCTACCTGGTTGATCCTGCCAGTAGTCATATGCTTGTCTCAAAGATTAAACCATGCATGTCTAAGTACAAGCCGATTTAAGGGGAGACCGCGAATGGCTCATTAATTCAGCTATGATTCATTGGATCTGTACCCACACTTACTTGGATAACTGTGGTAATTCTAAAGCTAATACATGCACCACGTCTCTGACCGCAAGGGAAGAGTGCTTTTATTATACAATGGTGGGCGGGGCACTTGTTGTTGGTGTGGTATGCCGCCTGGGCAGAGCTTAGAGGTCGGATACGGTGCACCCGGATAACTGAGGGTTTACTGTAGTCACTTTGGGGATTTCGTTTGTCACTCCTGCCTGCGGCCTGCTCCCAAAAGTCTCATCTGGCCCTCACTCTGCAAAGGTTGCCCACCCCTGTGATAGGTGCATCAACTCGCTGAGTTATGCTGATGACATGGTACTGATGGTGCCCACAGTGGAGGCTCTGCAGGATCTTATTGGAGTGTGTCAGGCATGTGCTGCCACGCACGATATTGCCTACAACACCACCAAGACAGAGTGCATGGTAGTGCTGCTGCCACACTCCAGGGTGGACTACCAGACATCAGCATGGCTAAGTGGGAATGCAGTTACATTTGTGGATAGATTCACATACCTGGGCCATGTCATCGACAGGGAATGGACCGATGATGATGACATCAAGAAGCAGACCACCAAGCTCATAGTCATCAGCAACACGCTGCTGAGGAAATTTTCCTTCTGCAGCACGGAGGTAAAGTTAGAGTTATTCAGGAGCCACTGCTACTCTCTCTACTGCAACTCGCTGTGGTCGCAGTATAGGGGTGCCTCAATGAACCATCTTAGGGTCTGTCATTACGACATCCTCAAGTGCCTTCACCAGGCACGGGATGATCTATCTGGCTGTGCTGCGTCGCCACGCCACGTACAGTATGAGGAGTAGAGTGGAACAATCTGGGAACTCCATCATCACCTCCGTCAGACAGAGCTCGGCCTATGTATGTGGATCTATGCGGCGGGAGTGGCTGGGCTTTCTTTTTTTTTTTACATCTTCACCTGAGGCGCCAGTAGGCTTGTTTTTTTGGAGGGGCCTGATGGTATGGCCCAGCCCGTTGTGGCGCAAGCCAGTGTTTATAGTGGCGCCATCTTGCATTGGCTCATGCTGCCCTCCTGGAGCTCATCTTTAATCCTAGAATCTAGAGTCCGGGTAGTTTTAAGCCACTCGGCGGTGGCTGAAAAATCCCAGCTTGCTGGCACTGGGTGGGGATTGAACTCGCGTCGTCCTGAACGTGGCGCCGTCACGTTATCCACTCAGCCACCGCTATGCATAAGTGTGCCGTGCACACGGATATATGTATAATTATAAAGCTGTCATCTATTTAAGTGTATATGTATCTCGATTTTGTTCTCGTTCGTTTACTTGTCCTGTTCTTTATATATGCCGATGTACAAAATAAAACTATTATTATATTATTATTATTATTTCCACTTCATCATCCATCAAGTTGTTTATCACCATCATCACTCTTCTTCCCTACTTTCCATTTCTACCTCTTCTCCATATTTTAAATTTATTTTTTCCGTCCTAAAAATTTCATGTCCTTGTTCAATTTACATAATACAATAATTTAGATAATCATTATCTCCAATTTGACTGATAGGATTCCATCCATATTTGTATATGCTGTTTTCAACTCATTCCCTTAGCCATTTACCTTGATAAATAAGCTTTTTTTCCTGAAATGCCACTTCCTTAACCTCTGATACAACTCCTGTAGAATCTTGTCTTCTACGACTCTGTTCTCAAAAAATTTTTTTTGTTAGCTTCTCTATGCAGCTCCTTCCTTTTCTTCCTCTTCTGTGTGCATGCATAAGTGTATATGAGGTGTCGCGTGCAATATTGAGGTAAGTGCCAACCACGTGGGTTTGGAGTTACGATCATATACTACTATTTTGACCCTTCCTCTTTTATCCGAGCAAGTCGTTTACCCCAAATCAACACTGGAAATAGGGTAAAAAGTCTCGGGAAAAACATATCTCGCTCAAACGTATGGTCCGTGCGAGGTAGGGTGGGCATGCTGGCATGGAGTAATGGTGTAAGTCCCCAGCGGGTTCTGGGAGGAAGTGATGCAGTTGCCATGTCTAGCTGATCTAATTAATTTTTCATACAATTTCTAAATTTGTTTGATATTCAATAGCTGACTTACTGAACTTTTGTTTGTTGTACTTTTCATAACTGACTAGTGACAATTTTTAACTAATTCTTTCTGAGTGAACATGACTAGCTACATTAATTACAACAATTTGCATTATCTTCCAACTCACGGCATCTCTGCTTGAGGGGAGTTTTGCCATCAGTTGCTTGAGGGGAGTTTTGCCGTCAGTTTAAGTCTGTAGGCTCTGAAGAGTGGGCGGTAGTCGCTTTATTAGGCTATTAATGTTGCGTTCTTTTGTGTTTCTTTTTTTCTTTTTGCACTTAGTACATAACACCGGCAGTTTTGTCTTTACATAAGCTTTATTTTGGTGATTCAAGCTTTAAAACCAACAAAAAAATTGCAATTTGAAGTTGCAAAAACTTCAACTGCGATTTCTGAGATTTTTCAAAACTGGCGCTTACCCCAATATTGCACGCGGTGCCTCATATTTTGGAAAGCAGAGAGGAAGACATGCAGATTTTAAATTAGTCTAACCTGATGGTTGTCAAATTCATCCATAAATTCTTGCTGCATCTCAAATGCTCTGATGGTTGTCAGGCCTTGCAGAGAAGTGCTCAGGTGGGTGAACACAGGACTCCGAGCTAGTGAAGAAATACCATGAATTATCATGTTTGCTTTGTAATATAATGGTTTATACAGTGGTTTCTGCCAGTCAGAAATGTGCAGTTAAAAGACAATGTTGTGAAATTATATAAATAAGTTAAGGCACAAAAACTTACTAATTCCTTCCAGGCGTTTTACATCCCTCGCTGAGCAGAGGTAAAATCGGCGTAGGTATATAAAGATTATGCCCAGGAATACAGTTGGTAGCAGCAACCATACATTTACCATAGCTATTATTGCTATAATCCCCACAAAGGTACAAAATATCTGGAAAATAGATGATATTTATTTTATTATTTTCAACTTGCCTAAATTAAAACATCTAATTAATTAACATACCATTCTTTTGTCTTCTGCATCTTCCTATAGAAAGCAGACTGATGATGTACAGGTTAGTGGAATGTAAACTTATCCAATCACACTAAGCTGATAAGTTGGGGTGAAGTTGAAAACCAAATACTCACAGTGATGACATCAAACATTGTGATTGGCAGCAACTCGTCAATTTGACCAAGGTCCTTTGTAAATCTGTTAAGGATTTGACCTGAAAAGAAAAATAGAAAATAAAGATAATATTTTTTTACTGTAAACTTGACCATCTGCAAGGAGTCAATAGATTCAGAAACTTTATTAGTGGCAGTTTTGACAGTAAACACCCACTCACGAAAAACTAAAAAAGTGGACTCTTAGTTTAACATTATTCTATTAACCCTTTCAGTACGGTGATGCCGACGTCGGCGTCACCGTATGGAAAGGGTTAATCCTCTTCTAAACCTCTTAATCCTTTTCCATTTCCTCTTAATCTTCTTCTAAACCTCTTAAGAGGAAATGGAAGAGGATTAATCGTCTTCCAATTCCTCTTAACCCTTTCCATACTGTGACACCGACGTTTGCGTTTTTTTAAAGTTTGTGTTAGCGGACTATAATTTTGGCATTTTGCTAACTGGAAATCCACTAATTTTTCAAATTTTATGCTAATGCTGTTCCGCATATTTTTTGTTAGGCCGCTATTAGCGATTAGCAGATTAGTGGACTTGAATTGTGGAATGCCCATCTTTGGCCGTCATTCAACCATTCCATGTGGAGTGGTGAAGGAGACTGATGGATCACAGCAGGAGATTGAAATTTTTCTGTAACCATTTTTTTTTTTTTCACTGAAATAAACTTCTCCACTTTATAGTTCACACTACTCTCTATACTATGAATGAAGGAAAAAAATATCAATTTCAAAAATAATAAAAGTCATACCCAAGCATACTTCTTAAGAGCTAACTAAAGGGTCTACTGTAGCAGGAATATCTATATTTCTTTCTATATAACTGAAATGGTAAAAAAAATATATACTGTATAATTTTTAAAAATTGAAATAGTTTGAAAGATAGTTTTTTACATACCAACAGGATGAGTATCAAAAAACTTGATGGGAACCCTGATGATGGCCTCAAACATGTTGTTGTGTAGTGTCTGGGAAGACTTCATGCAGACCATGAAAAACAGTATCGTTCTGCCCAAAGCCAACACAAACAGCCCTATTGTCATGCCTGTAGGGAGGAAGAAAATTAATTATTTATAAATCAAATAATTACACTTTTATAGAATATGTGAGGTGAAAAGACAAAAGAGACAAAAGATAATAGAGAACCACCTAAAGCATCAAAATATGATATATTAATGAAGTATTTAACAAGAAATTAAAAGGGCATGTTTAATATTTATCAATGAAATATCTTAATAGCCACTGTGATGATTCCTGTGAATAATATTGAATGTACTGACATTTATACTGCAGTTTCTTACCTGAATATATATAAATATTTGTTGTAGTGTCCAAATAACCACTGGGTTCGGGTATATCGCTGTAGGAGAAGTTGGTAGAGTTTCCTATTTCCCAGGAGGAAATATTCAGCACAATCTGAGCTTTTAACTGTTCCCCATTTGCCCTGAAAGTAACAATGAAACAATTAACCCTCTCGCACACCATAAGTTTCCGATAAGTTTCTGTTCCACTCATCATGCATTTCTCAGGCCTGACCAGCCTTTTTTGCAGCCGCAATACTCTACATTCCCGGACGTATTTTACCCTCACAGATATATCGTACACCAATAAATTTGGTATCAATGGCTTCATAAAGACTTGTACTAGAACATGCGCAAATAAAAATAGAGGAAAATTTATATATAAACAATACAAACTTGTTTCAAGTGTCAGTATAGAGTATTGTACTGGTATCCTCAAAATCTTCATAAGCCTATTGGTTCCTGAGTTACACTGAGAAAACTGTATCTCCCGTCAGAGTGGGCTAACAACTAAAAATCACTCAAAGCTCCTCATCTACGCTCCTTAGAAAGGTTGCCATATGTTACCATTAAGAAACTTATCCCAACAAATGACGCTACCAAATTAGACGCACTTTCACCGAAAACTTAATTTTTAATCAATTTTTTTAACTTTTATGACGCGTTTCGCGTCATCGTGCGCCAGGACCTTTTACCCTCTGATGAAACGAAACGCGTCATCGTGCGCGAGAGGGTTAATATTCCAATATACAGTAAACTCTCCATAATTCAGACCTTTACATTTTGGATATTGAATAAATCTGACTCTTTCGGGGTTCTGGACACATATCTATAAATCAAACCAATCTTTGCGATACAGGTACGATTAGTTATGGTTAGTAAGGAAGAAGCCAGAGAGGTACACATGTCCTTACCAGTATGCTAGCCAGTAATCTATGCCAGAGAAGAGTGCCTGGGCGAGTATATTGGCCAGAGTCAACAGAAGAAGTACACACCAGCCACCACCGGCCAGGAAATATTTGAGATAAACTCTAAACTTGACAGAGCCCTGAGACCGAATCTCTGGGTTTCCTGACCTTTCTCTTGCATTATTGTTATTTCCTTCGTGTACAATCTGGAGAAAGAAGTAACTGTAAATATAACATCCTCACAAAAATATACTTATAGAAACATTTTACAGCAGTCAAAATAAATCACCATCCCACACAAATTACACCAAGCCACGTAAATCACACCACAGCTTCCCAAATCATACACATTGGAACTGTTGAAATATTTAAAACCTAATGTATCTAGGTGGTGCAGTTTACTTAGAAGGATCTGAGGAGGGCATACATGAGGACATCAGAAGTTTGTAAAGGGGCGTAAATATAGAGCAAGAGTTGGCGTAAAATATGGGTCTGGTAGTAGAAAATGAAAGCAACCTAAATAGATACATGGTTTCTAAAGTTGGCAGGAATAATTATGTAGAGCTGTTTAACTGATTCACGAGAAGATATGTATATATGCACATGTGAAATGGAAGTAAAATATGCAAGAGCTGATGAGTAGCAGGATGAAATGAAAGAAGTTTGTACAATAGATTAAACAGCACAACAAATGAATCAGGATTCCATCCTTTTTGTCTTGAAAGCCATTATCTGCTGTGAGACAGTATCCAGTCTTACTAACAACTGGTGTCAAGGTCTGGGAAGGTGAATGTGCCAATGGGAATGTGGACCATTTTTTCGGATGACTCTCCACACTCAAACCTGAATATATTATTTTTCTTTTCCAAGTCCCCTCTAACCCATACAGCGTCATCAACATAACAGTTACGACACTAATTCTTACCCCCTCAAGTATTATTGACGTAACAGTTACCTAGCCAAATTCACT
Source organism: Eriocheir sinensis (assembly GCF_024679095.1). Classification (NCBI taxonomy): domain Eukaryota; kingdom Metazoa; phylum Arthropoda; class Malacostraca; order Decapoda; family Varunidae; genus Eriocheir; species Eriocheir sinensis. The sequence goes on from NC_066543.1 coordinate 13,283,952, forward strand.
ACAACAACTGGTGCTAGGTGGACTGCCAGCTTCAGACACATGTAGATGAGTCTGGGCAACACTTTCCAGTGCTTTGGGCAGTGTTGACACCCATGCTTTATGCGAATTCTGCCAAGTCTTTGATTCTCTATCACCCACATTTATTTTATTTTTTTGTCATTGGGGGACTGGCTTGACTGTGTGCCTCCTATACATTTTTCCTAGATGCTGAAATACTGTCAAGCACTTGTTAGATGATTCATTGACCACCACACTCTACAAAACTATTGGTGTAATGTTTAAAAGTGTGGGTGAGAAAAAAAATATTGTGAACAATGATACAAACACAAAATAAGTGCCAGTAAATAGTCAGTAAAAGTGCGAATAATTAGACACTGAAAGGGAGGATGAATTACTGGGTGAGCTGCACGTCAGTTGCCTAGGCCAGGATTTAAACCTGAGCCCATGGATTCATAACTAGGCACTCTAACCACTGCACCAGAGGGTCAAAACTACAAAATACATGACCCAGTAAGTACTATTATTGTATTATGTTCTACTACCATTATAGTATGCCATTATAGCCTCACTTCTGCAAAGAAAACAAAAATCAAAACTAATGTGATGCTAGGGGGTGGTCAAGCTACTAGTGTTTAAGGATTATGCTGTATGGGTTAATGAGGTGTCTTTTGACTCTCAACCAAGTATTAATAACTTATCTCTCATACCAAACCCTGGCTATACTGAAAAAATCTAAATATCAACTGTCTCTTATGGGCTAGGATAGAAATACAAAAGTTCAATTAAAACTACTATAACCATGCATAAAAGCAAACCACTCAAATATTTGAGCAAAAGTTCACATAATAAGATGTATATGTGAAAGCAGAGAACAGAGAAAACACAGAATCAATCAGCTGATACTCTAAGCACAACACTGGTAAGATCTACAAAATCAGGAAATAACTTATGTCAACCAGTGGCTTTGTTGTTTCGATGTCCAGGGAATTCCTCAGTTTACCTTCAGATCTGTTTTGCTAAGAGGAGAGGCAAGATAGGTTAGTAAGTGTTGCTCTTGGTGATGTAGAAAATGAAGATGTGACATAAAGAGTCAGTTTATCTAAACAATATTCAGCTAAAGTTAGATGCGAGTCCAAGGAAGCCAATTACATTTCATGTGCTCTCCAGTCTTGCTCTACTTACCCAAAGAAAGTGTTAAAATAGATTGGGACCTAACTAACACTTCAACCACTTAAAGCTAGATTTTCACATGCATCCATAAAAACTATTCTAGCAACCAATTTAAAATTTGCTTCTGTTACATCATGCAGCTAAAAATACCAACATACAACAAATTTATCAACAAAAGTAGAGGAAACTGATGACTGAAAAGTTAAGACTGGATTGATGTACACTTTAGGGCACTCACCTTAACACACACAAAAAGTTTTATGTGACCTAAAGTGTGTAAGGAAAAGTTTACAAATAAAGAGGGACCCTGATGGAATTCTCAATGAATATGAATAAAATGTAAAAAATACACACACACACACACATATACAGCAAACTCTCACATTTGGTGACACCCCTCTCTCTCTGTCTCTACCTAGCCAAATGTCCAATAAATCAACTATATTACACTTCATATGAAAGTGTGTTACATCAGGGGATCTGATATTAAAAACAAAAAATTACAATCCATATGATTTTCTCCATCTCACCTTTTGAGGACTGGCATAGTTTGAAGTAGTAATGCTGTTTGTGAGAGTGGAGGAGGAACCAGTGGTATGAGCACCTGAGATGGTGAGGATGTTATCAGCCTCAACAGAGTCATGAATGGAAACACTGGACCCAAGGTAGCTGTCTTCCATTTGATGAGCAGAAGATGAAGATTCCGCTGAAATGATAATACAAATACGTATATCTGTTCAAACTGTGGAAGTTGATTCTTAAATATAAGAGACCAAAGGTGTATATATCACTTTCATTTAGGGAAGACATAAACTTTAAAGTATTTCAGTACAAAGCAGATTTGTCATAAGTGATATTTCAGAACTCCACCACTAACATGTATTTGCAAAAATGTTTTACTGTAATAAAATTCATGATAATGCTGCTTATCTGCAGTCTATAAAACTGTCCTGAATTATTAAGATAAGAGACAACATGGCAATAAATTCATCATTTAATGGTGCACATTTTTCTTAAAACAAAAGTTATCCATAAACCAAAAAAAGATAAATTTATTACCAAGTATTTAATTTCTCCTTTAAAGAATGGCCTTTATGAAAATTAAGAAAACTATTCTAATGACGATAGGACAGTCAACATACTTCTCTTCCTCTCTCGTAGTATTCTTCCATTCATGAAAGCTTTGCTTGTTTTGCAGGCCTTACCACCACTGGGTTCCTGGGTCAGGGTAGAGACTTCCTCCTGACCCTCAGAGATCAAAGTCCCAAAGTCTATGCCACTATTCACCAGCTGATGGTATGGTCCAAGGGCTTGCATATGACCCTGTAATGTAGATTTAATATATATATAAATATAGATATATATATATATATATATATATATAGATAGATATATATATATATATATATATATATATGTGTCTATATATATATATATATATATATATATATATATATATATATATATATATATATATATATATATATATATATATATATATATATATATATATATATATATATATATATATATATATATATATATATATATATATATATATATATATATATATATATATATATATATATATATATATATATATATATATATATATCAAAGTTTGTTCCAAATACAGTGCAGAAATATGCACGTACCTCCTTAAGTACAAGAATCTCTGAGGCTGAACTGAGATACTGCAGCTGGTGAGTGACGAGGATCCTCACTTTATGCTTCAGGTGCTTCATGATGCAGTCCTCAAAGAGGTGGCGGCTGACATGGCTGTCCACTGCACTTAGAGGATCATCAAGGAGGTAGATATCTGCATCAGCATATACTGCTCTAAAGAGAGAACATGGAACACTAGATGATGTCTTTGTGAGGGTTTACATTATATGGGTTTGTATGAATCAGCAGTTATCATATATCATTTAAGCTACCTTGAAGATAAAAACAGCTTTAGAGTAATAAACACAATTTCTAAGAAAAAAGCACACAGGAAACAGAAAAAGCCCAACTGGAAAGACAATTAATAAAATTTAATTTATACAAATACAACTAAGTAAACACATACAAGCACACAATTAGTCAAACTTCTATGGTACCAATTGACCAGGTTCCAGGATCCAAATAACACCCAGCTGATGCCACACTCACCTTGCCAAATTTATCCGAGCCTTCTGCCCACCACTGAGTGACATGCCGCGCTCCCCCACTGTTGTCAGGTCCCCATCAGGCAGCTCCTTGAAATCTTGGTCCAGGGCACACACTAGAGAATAAGAATGGTGCATGAGAATCCATTCAGCTCACTATGATGTACAGCCCAGTTAAAAAAAATACATAACTGGACTCTGATTCTTTTGAGAAATTGGTGGTACTAAATAAAAAAAAAAAAACCAGACAGGTTTCAGGACAAATTACCCTGCAGCAAATGTGTGTGTGGGGTGGGGGTGGGGGGGGAGGGGAAATGAGAGAGAGAGAGAGAGAGAGAGAGAGAGAGAGAGAGAGAGAGAGAGAGAGAGAGAGAGAGAGAGAGAGAGAGAGAGAGAGAGAGAGAGAGAGAGAGAGAGAGAGAGAGAGAGAGAGAGAGAGAGAGAAATATTTTTTTACATAGATTTACATAGAAAATCAGACCACACAGACCCCATGGTCCAGACTTTAAACCTAAATGATTCTACATTAATCAGATGGCTCCAAAACATTGCATTTCAACTCTAGTTAATATTAAGTTCAAGGAAGTGACAGTCGAGCTTGTTTTTAGAGAAGTCAATTGTGTTACACTGGACCACTGAAGGTGGGAGCTTATTCCATTCTCGCACTACAACGTTGGTGAAGAAATATTTGGTGCAGTTTGAATTTACTTGTCTTCATTTGAGTTTTATGCCATTTTTCCTCGTTCACAAAGTGTCATCAATCATAAACAATTTTGATCTGTCTACATTCGTGAAACCATTAAATATTTCAAAACAGTTGATCAGTTTTCCTCGGAGGCGACGTTTCTCAAGAGAGAACATGTTAAGGGTGGAAAGCCTTTCTTCGTAGGATTTGTTGCGCAAGGAAGGGATCATTTTTGTTTCCCGACACTGAACATCTTCTAATTTAGCAATGTCCTTCGCATGGTGGGGAGACCAAAACTGTACCGCATAATCCAAGTGGGGTCTGACTAAACTATTGTAGAGTGGAAGTACTACATCTTTATTCTTGAATAAAAAGTTTCTTTTAATGAAGCCCAACATTCTGTTCCCTTTATTTGCTGCATTAATGCATTGATGTGAGAATTTGAGGTTTGATGCGATTTTCGACCCCCAGGTCCTTAACGCATTGAACGCTTTTGAGTTTAATGCCGCACATTTCGTAATCGAACTTCTTATTCCTTGTTCCAACTTGAAGGACCTGGCACTTGTCTACGTTAAAGGGCATCTCCCATCTATCCGACCAAGCTGAAATTTTGTGCAAATCCTCTTGGAGGCTTTGCCTGTCATCGTCAGTGAGAACCGAGTTACCAATCTTTGTGTCGTCTGCAAATTTACTAATGCGATTATTGAGTCCAATATCCACATCGTTGATGTAAATAATGAAGAGCACTGGGCCAAGAACCAAGCCCTGAGGGACGCCACTAGTGACCGGCGCCCACTCTGAGTTAAATCCGTCAATCACCACTCTTTGTTGTCTGTTGCTCAACCAATTCGCAATCCATTGGTATAATTGCCTGTCAATACCTATTTGCTTTAATTTATAAAGTAATTTATGATGTGGGACTTTATCAAATGCTTTCTGGAAATCAAGATAGATTATGTCTAATGCTTTGGTTGTCATAATGGTCAATAGGTTTGATAGGCAGGATCTTTTGTTACGGAAGCCATGTTGTGAATCCCCAATTCATGAGTGGCTTTCAAGGTAACTCACAATTTTGTCTCTAATTATGCTCTGAAGTAGCTAACCTACAACTGAAGTTAGACTAATGGGCCTGTAATTCCCTGGTAATTTTTTGTCTCCTTTCTTAAAAATCGGTGTCCCATTAGCCTTTTTTCCAATCCAAAAGGATGATTCCTTGTTGCAAGGACATATTGAATATGGTTGTGTGAGAGAGAGAGAGAGAGAGAGAGAGAGAGAGAGAGAGAGAGAGAGAGAGAGAGAGAGAGAGAGAGAGAGAGAGAGAATTTTCTGACCTCTGATAATTTTTTCATATTGTTTTTCATCATATGACCTTCCAAAGAGGATGTTTTGGCGTACTGTCCCTGAGAACACCCACGGCTCCTGTGATGCATAGGCAATCTTGCCCTTCACTATAATTTTCCCTGTCTGCGCTGGCAGCTCCCCCAAGATGGCATTCAAGAGGGACCCCTGAAACACAAAGAAGACAAAATGCAGAGCCGAGCCACAATGCACAATAATTAAACCCCTATTTCTACCCCACTCTATTTAAAGTGTTAAAAGTCACCCCACATCAGGCAAGGCTGCTAATGAATTACATAGAATTTAACACAAGAGATGAATTTTGTCAGTAAAAAAGGTAAAGATAGTGGGTATCACGACCATAATCACAGACGGTTTGATGCAATTTTGTAAGTAATGAAATACCATAGAAATTAATTTACATATTTAAGAAAAAGAGAAGTGTATGATTACATTACCTTTCCAGAGCCAACTGGCCCTACTACAGCCAGCAGCTCCCCGGCCTTGACTGAAAAGGATACATCCGTGAGTGTGTTCTCTTCAGTTACATTGCTCCACTTGGCGGTCAACCCAGACACAGCAAGGCTACAGTCCTGTGAAGCAATTCATCTTGTCACAATCTTTATTACACAATGCAGATTCATTATGGATGCTCAGGGTGAAAAATGGAAAGGGAGACTATATCTTATGCTACCTGTTTATATATCTGTATTTATACATAATCTATCTATATACAGTAAACCCTCAATATAACGGACTAGTTGGGGGGGAACTTAGTCCGTTAATGCCGAAAGTCCGTTATAAGCGGCGGAAACTTAAAAATATGTATAATAATACCGATGAACCTAATAAACGTAGGTATATATTTATTTTTATTGTGTATGTTGTCTGCATATTGTTTGCATAGCTGCACAGCACACTGCGAAGCACTGAGGCTGCCAGGGGGGCCCTACGGAGGGCCGTATTTTTATGGGTATGGGTAAAATTGTACAAGTTCGCCTATCTCGCACTGGCAGACGGAAGTGTTTTTTTGTTGTTGTTGTGTTGTTTTGGTAGTTTTCGGTGTTATGAAATAATATGCTAGCTGTTTCTGTCGCAAATCATTAAATCACTAAATGACTGACTTTTCAATGCCTATATTGTGCACAAGCCACTGCCCGCCGCCGCTGCAAAATAGCTCGCAGAGAGAGGTTCAACTATTTTTATAGTTTACGGTTTCTATATTTCACTGACCGCTCACAAAGATCACAAGTAGACAAACTAGAACAAAACCAGGCAATTTAATGTTTTTCCTGCTGTGTATTCCCCCAGTGCGCATGCGTGGTGGACGGTAGAGCGACTTATTTCTGCAAGGAGGTATGTCTTGCAACACCAGCCCGCGTAATGGGCCACCCTTGCCGCCACCATGCACCATCTTGCGCTTCATATTTCTGCCGCCCCACACCGTGTGCCGAATAAATTTAAACTAAAAAAAACTAACCTACGCTATGGGTGATACCCTAAGCTGTGTACCGACACTCACATACACTTGGCTATTTTCCATAACATTTACCGCCCCTGGATTGATGCATAAGACTTTCTTGTGGTGTAAATATGTTCTTCATATGAATGGAAACCATAAGGATCAAGGAAAATATTTTCATCAGGAGGGTTGAAAAGACTACAGCTACCAAAGGATGGGACAGCAGATAAAGGTAGGAGGGCGAGGTGGCTAGCAGACGAAGTTGTAGTTACCGGGCGCGGTTTGTTAAAAAAACTTTTCTCGGTCGGTCCCCGTGGATTTCTGAACCTCTGACCTTGTCCATTATATCCGAAATCCGTTATAAGCGGGTCCGTTATATCGAGGGTTTACTGTATATTTATAACTATCTATATCCTGAAACCTAACTACTGTAAATGCTAATAATGGAAGTGTGAGATTTACAGGATAATTTACAATTGTTGAAAATCTGAGGCTTGCAGGAGTGGCAGAACTAATGAATTGTATCATATTACATTAAACCATTCCATTATTGATTACTTCAATGAGACAAGCACTTGATTACCTTTGGTTTTGGTCGAAGGTTTGATTTGTCAACATGGTTTGTGTCTTCTCTTTCTTCCATCTCAAGAAATTCCTGAAAGGCACCATTTGGTTATGAGATTAACTGTGACAACATAAGTATGAACACAAATAGTCAATATATTCTCATTCAAAATTGCAGCTGGTGCTATTATCATAAACATGTGGTGATAACCAAAAGACGTGATGTAACCTACTTGTATTCTCTTGCAAGATATTAGTGTCTCTGATCCCATTGCAATTGCAAAAGGAAAGAAGAGTGTCATCACAAGGCGAACATTGTTGATCAGTGATGAAGTCACAAACACCTGAAATTTACAAAGTATTTATTGGCATTTTTCAACACTAATGTGATGATATGCCTCATTCCAGCTTCAATTCTTATTTTCTTAAACTTTGATTCTAGCATAACTTTGTATTATAAAGGCATGGAAAACTAATCAGCATGCAATGAACACCAGCTAAAAGCACATATTATCAAGCAATTACTTCTGATAAAGATCAACTCCCCATGTCAACCTTTCGTAGCATGGAGGCAGCACAACTTCAATATTCTTCTAAGTCTCCCCTGAGTCAAAACCACTCCTTAGCCTCAGGCACTCTCCAATGCACCACTTTACAACTTGGAAAGTTTCATGTTTAGAGGTATCATATAGACATACAGGGTCCTCAAGGATGTTGAGCACACTGAAGTGATTAGAGGATGTGATTGCATATTCATGAGCACACACAAAGTCTTTCAGTTTCTCTTGAGTTACTTCTGAACTTCTTGACATGAAATTCGAGTAATCAACAAGAAGTACATGATGAATTGCAAAGATCTTTTCAATTCCTCCTCTTACCAGTCCTTATTTTCAGCCTTCTTACAACCCATTTTCATGATCACTTCCATAATCCAGCACATAACACCCTTCCATGTTTGTTTGACCAGTACCCAAAATATCAACCTTTCCCTTCCCAAATGCCTCTTTAAATTCTCTCATTTTCCATTCTTCATTCAATGCATTCAAATTTACACATGGAGCCCCAAAGGAGCTCTTCCCTACTTCTCCTCCTCCCATTTCCTGTGAAAAATGGAGAACCCTCTGCTTCTAGCTATTCGCCATTCATCTCCCTTGGAACCACTGGCATATAACAGAGACAGCTCATGCTGTAAGCTACTCTGGGCACTGCCAAAATTCATTAAGCCTCCATGTTTCCATTGTATTCAAGTCATCAGTTATACATTTGCATAAAGTCTCACAAATAGGAAATAAAAGCTATTGGGAGCATCAGGACTTTCAGAAAAGCATACCTTTTCAGCTGTGAGTGCATTGCCAGTCAGGACAAAGGTGAGGAGGGAAACAAAAATGATGACCTTGGATGAAGTTAGGAAGAGCGACATGTTCACTGCTCGGTAGTAGTTTGTCTCCATGATGACCCCAAGCTCTGACCTGCAGGTGAGCGATAAAAGATCTACAACTGAATCGTATTTCTATGACTGTGTCTGATTGCATTTTGTTTTATTAAGATTTCAGATTATTTTACTTGTGCTTCAATTTCTCTAAACTTTGATATGATGTAAGTCCATTGAGAAAACTTGAAAAATTCAGAGAGAGAGAGAGAGAGAGAGAGAGAGAGAGAGAGAGAGAGAGAGAGTGTGTGTGTGCGGGAGGGAAGGGGGGTCCTTGTACCCACCTCCTAGCTGCCTCAGTCAGGGTTGTGAAGGGTCTCTCCCATGTGTACATCTTGATGACCCTCATAGCATTGATGATCTCGTGCATGAGCCTCACTCTTTCATCCGTGCGGTGGGCTGTGGCCATCCGCAGCTTAGAAAACACCCGCCCCAGCCATGCTTCAGGAGAGAGATTGTATGATGAGTGGCTGGAGAAATGCAGCATCGATCAAAGGAGAAACTTTATATTTGAGCTTAGTTCACATTTATTTACAGGACATCTGCTGTAACACCACCAAAACACTACTGGAGACTAGGTATGTATAAGTTTGAGAAAACAACAACATAAGGTTTTGAAAAATTTGCTATATGCACAGCAATACCTGATAATGAATTCGGTAAAGCTGGTAATCTACTTACTTTGAAAAGGAACAAATAGGAGAAGAAGCATAATGCCAGCCAAACAAGATGGTCCAATTTCATTCCAGAGAATTCCCAGCACAATAAAAGTCTGCAAGACAGTGATGGAAGTCAGAATTCATTATGTGCTTAATGCAGATCACAGAAATACTGCAGTTTCTCAGTTCAAGGCTTATTCACTTACTTGTAGGGGACCAATCCAGATGTAATGAAGGAAGATGGCACTGGTATCAAACCTGCTGACATCATTTGACAACAGGTTCACCATCTGGCCTGTGGTGGTCTTCCCTAGAGCTGCTTTGCTCAGTCGCAGGGCCTGACAGAGGCATCACATGCAAACAGTTTAGCCATCATTAATCATACAATAAACCAAACCGTGATGACTTCACAGTGGTTATGCTTATTCCAAATAAAATAAAATAAACATACAAATCACAAAGGAATAAAAAACACTTGCAAGTGTAGGAAATCTTCAGATTTTTAAACTGTTCTATATAATGAAAAAAAAAAAAAATTAAGTTTAAGCAAAAGCTAAATTGTATAGCCCATGTAGCAGTCCTACACTTTGCTCCTAACCTTGTGAAGACATAATTCCCTTCATGTGTTAAATGTTGCAACATGGATGATATATTTATGAAGTAACACTTGAACTATAGCATTGTACTCACATGCAATTAAAAGAGTAAATACAAATGGTCAGAATAAATGTGAAAAGAAATATGAGGGAGGTGACACACCAGAGATGAATGTGACATCTCCGGCATATCTCATGCTCTTTATTATCTTTCTTTGAGTTTTCGGAAAGGTTGGTCGTACTACTATCCATATCAGACCCTGTGACATGCCGTTTTTCGCAAATATCATTCAAACGAAGACTCGGATCAGCATGGGACTTTGACACAGATTGCTTCATACACTCCGCTAATTTTTTGACGCTATTGTGCACTGCCAGATGCGGTTAATTACGGCGTTCACTCTTGACCATGATGGCAAAACCTGCGTGAGCCACTTACACATTCGAACAGGTGAGGCGTGACGTATTTGTGACGTGTATCCACCACCTACCTCCACCCCTGGCTTCCCCTACTCCCATCCCTCCCTTTCCCTCCCTCCTACCCTCCTCCTTCTCCCCCGCACCCCCTCTCTCTCTCTCTCTCTCTCTCTCTCTCTCTCTCTCTCTCTCGGTGCACATGCGATGTGAAGTTTTGCACACATATGACTTGTCTATAATGGCGGATAACTCGAAAGTATATGCCAAGTATGGTCTGGTGTTTTATGCACACGACCCTGATTCCTGTTCCAGCGTAACTGGATGTTGCTTAAGTGTTGTATGAGGTTTGTTTGGCAATTATACAACCATTGAAAGTTGTACGAGTATATGGCCCTCCTTCCCACAGGTTACGTTGAGCGTATGATGGGATGAAGCACGTAGCTGACGCTTGATCATTCATAGGAAATCGCGAAAGAGACGGAAAGGAATAAGGATGGAATTGAAGCGGGAATTCATTGCAGAGTAAAAACGTGAAACGAAATTGGAGAAATATATGAAAATTTTCTTCTGATATTAGGAAAAGACTGCTATACGATATGTGTTCATATAGATAGCTATGTTAAAAAGTCATAGCACACAAAAACAGACAGCGAGTATATGATAGGTGGATTAATAATGTAAATAACTGACCACATATATATATATATATATATATATATATATATATATATATATATATATATATATATATATATATATATATATATATATTAATTCAAAATTCATCACCCTCGACAAACAGGTCATCCTCGTTATCACGGTTGATGCTGATGCAGACTTCATATAATTTATATTTATCTGCCATTGATTCAAGTCATACGTGTGCAATGTATTCATATCTCGTGTACATCGCAAGTGAGAGAGAGAGAGAGAGAGAGAGAGAGAGAGAGAGAGAGAGAGAGAGAGAGAGAGAGAGAGAGAGAGAGAGAGAGAGAGAGAGAGAGAGAGAGAGAGAGAGAGAGGGGGGTATAGGGGGTGAAAGAGGGCGGGGAAGAGGGTGCGGGGGAGAAGGAGGCGGGGAGGAGGGAGGAAAGGAGGATGGGAGTAGGGGAAGCCAGGGGTGGAGGTAGGTGGTGGATACACGTCACAAATACGTCACGCCTCACCTGTTCGAATGTGTAAGTGGCTCACGCAGGTTTTGCCATCACAGTCAAGAGTGAACGCCGTAATCTGGCAATGCACAATAGCGTCAAAAATTGGCGGAGTGTTTGAAACAATCTGTGCCAAAGCCCCATGCCGATCCGAGTCTTCGTTTGAAAGATATTTGCGAAAAACGGTATATCATAGGGTCTGATATGGATATAGTGCCATGCATACTAGTTCTAATGACTGGAGGAGAAGAGCGAAAGATTCGTTGAGTTATAAAGCAATGAGATGGAGAAGCCTAAACTATTATTACCAAGCATCCAGGGAGCCACCAAATACCTTTCTATATAACAAGGAGCAACTTGATATCCTGAAAAGCATGCCAACATGCTGCACCCCAAAAAAGTATGGATGGTGAGTAAATATGTATAGTACGGAGCCCATCACCACGCCTGTTGCGAAAAGCCATCCTTCCCAAGATGCGTATCCATCCTCCCCATTGAAATAGCGTATCATGTACCCCAGACAGACTGGTTGTCCAATCCTGGAAGAAACAGTTGGGTTATGTAGAATATAGCAAAGCAATCCATCATAGAAGGGCTAAATCTTAAGGGGTAATACAAATAATAACTACCAATTTTCTCTGCTAATAATCACTGCAAATGTCATCCTGTTGTCCAATACCTGGTGTTTTTTTCAGTTTCTTTCCACTTTTTTTCAACAGATTAAAAATAATAAAGTAGTGATGGATTCACTCTGCACAGTCTCATTCTTGTCTGTAGCAAGGCATTGCAAACTGTCAAGTCAAATATGCCTTTTCACAGACACACAGAAGACTCAATGACCCAAGCCTGCTAACAGGTAGATGATGATGGTGACTACCAAGCTACCTCTCAAGATAATTTGGTTAAAGTAATTTGATCTGCTTCTAACTGGGCTCTAATGATGCAGAATAGTTTTGATTACTTTAAAAGTAAAATAAAAACTGGCCATAAATGTTCGAGCCCACCTTCTCAGCCTCTTCTGTGCTACAAGCTTCATCCGCATCTCGACTGTGTTCGGAATATGCATAGTAATAGTTCGTAAAGACGTGGAGGCTGGGGGAAAAAAATGTTTAGTTTGATGTTGTCGCCAATTGTTATCAAATTACAATTCAACGGCGGAGCAAAGAACACATTATACCATAATGGATGAGAACACAGGCAAACATAATATTTACATGAAGCTAGACTGCTACTGAGGCGTTGAAATAAATACCTGTTGGGATGATGACATGATAAATTGTCGTGATAATGCCGTATATATATGAAGAGAGCTTGCCCTTGGGAATTAAAAAAAAAAAAAAGCATAAATCCTTGTTCAAAATCCTTTTTATTAAATACCTTGAAACAACATTCATGCATAGACCCATATACCAGAGTTACCAGTCTGATCCTTATTTTCTACAGAATATATCATCTAACTGCTCACTATAGTCCCGAACTAAAAGCGCATTCACTGTGGCGTATATAGTGTTCAGTATTAACATTGGCCCCCGAAGGATAGGTAATGTGCGAGCATGTTTAGCGCTGATGTTGTAGTTAACCGGAATCCCGAGATGTAAACCGTAGCCCTAAGACGCGTCCGTGTAATTTTGTGGCATGCATGTCTAGAGGTGAAGGTCTGAATGCAGGAGTGGCTGCAGAAAGTCTAGGGAAGGGGTCGGCAACCCGCAACTCCGGAGGTGCATGCAGCACTTAGAAACACTTGTGCTGCATCTGTATACAGATGCTGAAACATATTGATCACCATTCCTGTTCGTGGGTACATCACACACCACCTTTTGATATATAGTATTTCGTAATAATTCATCCCACCTATCTACACTGTTATTGTGTGTGTGTGTGTGTGATTTTGATATTTGCCCATTTGCACTGCTGCGGCTCCGGTAGCACCGCTGTTCTCGGATTCTGAGTTGCCAACCACTGACCTAGGGTAAGGGGAAGTGTCTAGGGGGTGCGGCCTACCTTTCTGAAGAGGAGGGCACAGGACGCAGTTTTCACGTTCAGGGTGATGTGGCGACACTCGAAGTTGAAAGGGTGGTACACGAAGATGTGCACTACCGCAATCGCGACAATGCCCGACGCGTACGCCATTCCCATGCTGAGAGACTGTACGTGGCGGGAGTCGAAATAGCGCACCAGTCCGCCTAGCAAGAGCGGCTGGGCTATCCTGCAACGGCGGCATTTTTCAGGTGGGAGGGAGGACTCGTGGGTAAGCCCCTGCCCACAAGCCAGAGTAGTGTCAGTGAGTGGGTCGGTGTCGTGAGTACGGCGCTAAATACACAGAAAGATCAGAAGCCTTCTCAAAGAAAGAAATTTGTGATAAAAAATCACACACACACACACACACACACACACACACACACACACCACAAACAACAACAACAGCAACAACAACAACAACTAAGGTAAACCCGTGAATCTTTTCCAGCACGCAGCTGATAATTATAATCGACACTGGAAGATGAGAGCCCGCAAGTTCCGTAACTAACATTGTTCCTACCAGAGATTTTTACAAATTTCTGGTGGACTAACTAAGAGTCGTTCATAATGAAAACCTTGCATTGAGTTTCACGTGTCCAAATACTTCATTTACTATTATTTTTTTTCGTTGATTTAGACTAATATGTTAACTTTTAGGCTGTGTGTGTGTGTGTGTGTGTGTGTGTGTGATGACAAGGGGCAATGTGAGTGGATAATTACTCTGCAAGGTAATGCTGGACAGCAACAACACGGACAACACACAAACGTAGAGGACAAAACGAAAATCTTCCTTCCTTGCAAAAATACCAATATAATCTCGACACGAGTCTCGAACGCTTCTGAGTAAATACCGAAGCCGAGTCACTAAATGGGTTCGAACCGCGCTCAGTGAAACCGTCGATACGAACATCAAAAACTTAACAATAAAGTCCTTATAATACAATGAACGATGAAGATTCGAGCTGCTGGGAAGGAATAGTTACTACACCGGAGAAAAGACCCACGACAGGTTGATAATAACTTATATTATCAATTGTCAAACAGACCCCAGATTAGGTGATACTATGTGCCTGTGTGTGTGTGTGTGTGTGTGTGTGTGTGTGTGAGAGAGAGAGAGAGAGAGAGAGAGAGAGAGAGAGAGAGAGAGAGAGTTATATAGTTTCAGTACCCACAATAGATCCCTTCCAAAAGTGTCTCGATCCCTATAGTCCATTCACTTAATTAATGAAGCTGAATCCCAAGCTCCTAGCCGCGTAAGGACCTGTATGATATCACATTAGGGCACCAACCTGAGGAAACGTTTGTCATCAGAAAGAAGGCCATCAGTAACTGAAAGGTCGTAATTAAAATTTCAGTCCACCACCTCTCAAGAGCCATTACGACAAACAATACGTCTGGCGCCTCTTCTGATCAGTCACCTCATGATCGAGAATAAAGGTCTCGGCCAAATTGAGTGTCTCGTGTGCGCACTCTGATTTGAAATAAAGGTTTGTATTACCAGCCAAAAGTGGTGAGCCGCTGCGATGTGGCCGAGAAAATAGACCCAGTAGCTACATGGCAGCCACGTTTTTGCTAAAAGCTGAAAATTTCTAGTCTTTGTTAAATGGCTTAAATTACGTACATGCTGACCTGAAGACAACTTTTCAACCTGGATATATATATATATATATATATATATATATATATATATATATATATATATATATATATATATATATATATATATATATATATAAAAGGCTCGTGTGGGGACCGTCAATCAACGGACACACACACACAAACACACACACACACACATACGCGTACGTCTCCTACCTCAGAACACACTCCTCTATGGCTGCCAAGATACCGACGGATGCAAAGTCCCAGCCGAAGCAGCGGGCCAGCGCCTTCACATAACTGGCCTTCCTCTTTTTGATCTTGCTCTCCTCCAGCTCCTTGTCCCACTCCCTGCAGCGTAAAAACAGGCGGAAAGATGGTTTAATGGATCAGTGACATCTCAAGTAATGGACGGCGGACTCTTTCGATTTTGCGGCGCCCTTGTCATTAAGCCGCGAATTTTGGAAAATCAACCGCTTTGGTGCGAATCGCCACAACTCCCTTATTTCTGGGGCTACAAAGATGATTTTGGTATCAATCGACGGCAAAATGAAAGGGCTACATTTTTTAATAAGCGACAGAGCTCAAAAAACCGACTCGAAAGGGTAAAAAAATCGAATAAATTCGCAAAAAAAGACTGAAAAAAACTATTTTTGAGTTCCCAACCTTGAAACCCACTCATTTTTTGAGAATTTCAAAAACTTATCTAACAAATAATTTAGCCCTACCAATGTGCTTTCCAATATGATGCATAACATTTCCCTACTCCCAGTAGTTTCGTCGCTCGAGCTCGAAACGTAAACCCTTTTGAGAGCGATTTTGACGAACTCCAGACACTTTGCCATTTTTGTCTAGTGTGGCATTGCTATTGCTTCTAGAAGGCTATAATTTGACATGTAGACCCTCTTGGCAATGTAGTTTGACCAGCTCGAAGGATTTGTTGATAGCTCGATTCCAAGTTTGTCGTTGAGCCGTCACAATATAGCCTGTTTTTCGGTCCTTTTGCCGCGATTTGGACAAGTCCTAGTTTTTTGCTTATAACTTTTTATTTATTTATTTAGTGCTTTCCATTTTTCTTTCCCGATTATTAATCTGTATTAATAGAGCTTTCATTTGCCACCAAGCACGCCTTCCTACCGTAAGTAGTTTTTGCTCGAGATTGACCAGAAGTCGCGTCGAATCTGACTCATTTCACGCGCCGCGACGAAAAACCTTCCTGACGCCACAAAAATTAATATACCTGCATAAAAAATCATGTATGAACACTTCAATATGTTGACTATCTTGCTTTAAGATCATTTTAAGATATCTATATAAAAAGTAACTATTTTTATATAATCATTTCACTATATGAATCAACCTATATTAAGCGCCTTATTAAACATGTTATTTTTATTTTCTTTTATTTAGTATTGAACCCTATTTTTTCCCATTTATGAATAATACAATTAATTTGTTTTCTTTTGATACCAAATATATATATATATATATATATATATATATATATATATATATATATATATATATATATATATTTGGTATCAAAAGAAAACAAATTAAGTGTATTATTCATAAATGGGAAGAAACAGGGTTGAATACTAAATAAAATAGTAGGGAAATGTTATGCTTCATAATGGAAAGCACATTGGCAGGGCTAAATCATTTGTTAAATAAGTATTTTGAAAAACTCAAAAAATGAGTGGGTTACAAGGTTGGGAACTAAAAAAAAAAAAATAAATAAATAAAAAAGTTTTTTGCGAATTTATGCGATTTTTTTAAAAACCCTTTTGAGTCGGTTTTCGAGCCCGGTCGCTAATTAAAAAAAATATAGCCCTTTCATTTTGCCATCGATTGATACCAAAAACATTTCTGTAGCCCCAGAAATAAGGGAGTTATGGCGATTCGCACCAAAGCGGTTGATTTTCCAAAATTCGCGGCTTAATGACAGGGCTGGGGCAAGTGTTTGGTCCATAGTGCAGGGTTCACTGAATGGATGGATTAGTCTCTCTCTCTCTCTCTCTCTCTCTCTCTCTCTCTCTCTCTCTCTCTCTCTCTCTCTCCATTTTGTTGCTATCTGTCTATCAATCTATTTATATAATTCATTACAATTTTAAATGACATAAACGTGGACATGAATTATTAAGACGACAATATTTCCGCTGTCATGCTCACACAGCCATTTACCACCGACCAATTGACCTTAACTTCCAGGGACCGTGTACCTACTTTCAAGTAGAAATAAATGTTGATTAATTTCTGTCAGTCATATTATGTTTTAGTATAGTAATTTTTACACCGAAAACAAAAAATGCATTTACATTAAATTCACACCTCACCCTTCCTCCCTCCCTCCCTCACCTCACCTATAGATGAATGAGATGAATTTGAGAGTTGCTCAGGTGATACCAATACGGCTGGAGATTTAAATGTAATAGTTAACAGTTTTAAAGACAAAGAAAGCAGAAGGTGAATGAATCACAAGTGCTCACGAGTAGTATTGTGGAGCGACAACATTGGATTGCAAGACTTAATCAGAACCTAACTAGGAATAAATACGATATATGCAAGGTCCCTTCCTACCTAGAACTACTCCAAGTAGTATAAGCAGAGAGAGAGAGAGAGAGAGAGAGAGAGAGAGAGAGAGAGAGAGAGAGAGAGAGAGAGAGAGAGAGAGAGAAGAGAAGAAAGCGAATCGAGCGAAAGCTATCTATAAACTACTATAAATAAACAATCTATGAAGCTACATATAAAGATTCAAGGTAGTCCAATAAAGTGGAGAGAGAGAGAGAGAGAGAGAGAGAGAGAGAGAGAGAGAGAGAAAAGCTATCTATAAACTACTATAAATAAACAATCTATGAAGCTACATATAAAGATTCAAAGTAGTCCAATAAGAGAGAGAAGAAAGCGAATCGAGCGAAAGCTATCTATAAACTACTATAAATAAACAATCTATGAAGCTACATATAAAGATTCAAGGTAGTCCAATAAAGTGGAGAGAGAGAGAGAGAGAGAGAGAGAGAGAGAGAGAGAGAGAGAGAGGAGAGGAGAGGCCGGAGAGGAGAGGAGACGAGAGAGGAGGCGAGAGCGACGTCATTGAGGTGGGAGGAGCAGTTGGACCAGCCGGCCAATCAGGGTAGAGTGAAACGGGCGGCGGGCTACCTGTGCAGCAGAGAATAGCTCCAGCCTACCCGTTCTAGTACCTCCTCTGGTTCATGAGCATGAGTCCACTCCGTGAACTTTTGTTCACGGAGTGGGCATGCTGCACCAAAAGCATCCCCGTGAAATACCGGCTTTAATGACTTCTTATTCAGACTCACACTATTTTTTGTGTCTGTAGTCTGTACCTCATCACCTTCACTTCAGCTCCACGACCCGAGTGACTTAAAACTTCCTCCTTACACAACCCACATTTTCTGTTACATATAATTAAAGCGCTTCATTTGTCGATAGGTTTAACTTTATCATCCACTTGCTGAATGACCAGCTTCCCTATAACACACCACAAATATTTTCTGAGGGTGTGCAACAAGCTCAGCCCAAAAGGAGGGACAAGACGTCATTTTTCCTGAAGTTTACTGGTTGGCAGAATTCCATGGAAAGAGGACAAATGACAGGTTTTCCTTATAATAGCAAACTAGACTCTTTAACAGATGAACAGATAAGCGTCAAACACCGAAAGTAACAATTTATCATCCCAAGTACTCAGTTATGATGTTCCGTCTCCCGAGTGTGTGAGTGTGCGGTTTCACTTGTGAGCACCAAGCAAGCTCATTGAGTGACGTCAATGCGACGTCACGATACGTTTGTGCTGGAGGACCTCTTCGACGCGGAATTTTACGTCACGTATAGAAGGAAAGTGCCTTAATTAATTATTCACTTTTGTTAATAAACGACGGTGGCAAAATCTAGCGGGAGGTCTGAAACAAGCTCTGACAAAATATGAACCTATTCCAGCACTTTGTTACAGAGTTACTCCCGAAAAACGAGGGAACACGGCCTCTGAAACCCGTAGTAAAAACACTCACCTCCATAAATTACCATCTCACATCCTTACATGGTCCGCCACTCCATCACCACTTGAGCATAACAACTTAAGTCGCCTTCACCACGTCTCGAAGAGCGTTTGAAGTCACGAAAAGGTGAATAAGACACGAGATATAATAACGAAATGGCGTTAATTTAGTATGTGTGTAATTCACCACAGCCTGATCACGTGTTAGACTCGTAATCGCCGGCAGGTACCCTCCCGACATGAGCACGTGCTCTTTATCGTCGATCTCTGGGGACTGCCAGGACCTCACACACCACGCACCCCATCCCCCTTGCTAAAGGAGGGACAGTAACCACTCCTAGTCAACGGAAAGAATCCGGCCTGAGCGGGCTCGAACCGCCGCCCTGTCAGACCGTGAAGCCTGGCAACGCAGCGCTCTAACCGGTTGCGCCCCGGGAGAGTGAGTGAGTGTGTGTGTGTGTGTGTGTGTGTTGTAGTAAAAAGTAGATATAATAATAGGAGCTGAAAAAATGTAGCCATAGTTTGTTAAACCAACAAGGAAATAAACTGTCGGTTTAGAAGAGCCTACACTCTACCTGAGAGAGAGAGAGAGAGAGAGAGAGAGAGAGAGAGAGAGAGAGAGAGAGAGAGAGAGAGAGAGAGAGAGAAATAGCGTGGGGAGAGAATGAGCTGAAATCATACTGTGTCCATCACGTGTGTGTGTGGGGAGAGAGAGAGAGAGAGAGAGAGAGAGAGAGAGAGAGAGAGAGAGAGAGAGAGAGAGAGAGGAAATAGCGTGGGGAGAGAATGAGCTGAAATCATACATGTGTCCATCACGCCCACTGTACCAAACAACCAACAGCATGACTTTACGATGCTGACATGAAATCGCTCTTCTCCATCCCAAAGTCGGGGTAATTTCCTGGACCTCTGAAAATGAATTATAGTGATTTGTTTCTTACCGTCTTCGTCAAAATGAGACTCCCCACCATTGACGCCACCACCCACCTCTGTATCCTGTTGCCGAGAGAGACGGAGGCATCCTGGCTCTGCACGGTGTAGAGATCATCCTCTATGAGCGGCCGTCTGTTTCCCAGCCTCAGGAAGGGAATTATCCACCTAACAGGGAAGAAAGAAGGCCGAGGTGAGCGGGAGGGGGCGGACAGTGGACGGAGCATGCTATAAAGAAAGCTGGCCTCAGACAGTTTTTATTTATTGTTACTTATGGTGTCTATTCTTATTATTTTATATAAAGATTGATACATACATAGAGACCAATGCTTAATATTTCGAGAACACATAATTCTCTCTCTCTCTCTCTCTCTCTCTCTCTCTCTCTCTCTCTCTCTCTCTCTCTCTCTCTCACACACACACACACACACACTCAGTTAACATGGGTAGACCGTACGTACATACAGTCTCTCAGAAGTAATTTTCACAATGCAGAATATATAAGTTGGTCGATAAAAAATATATAAATATGCGTAGGTAACTGTACTTTTATCAAACCTGAAGCAATGTCAGTCTCAGTCTTAACATACAATATTATCAGAAAACGGTATCATCAAGTGAGTGCGTGGAGGGAAGTCAAGATAAAAAATTTCTACGTCGGCTTTGGTGTGGAGAGTTTTGCAGTCATGCTCGTAAATCACCTCATTGTCACCACTATCATCATCAAGAACAGCGGCAGTGGCAGTAAGACCCGTTAAGCCCCGGCGTGATACCCGTCAAGGTGTTGGTTACTTTGTGTGCGTGTGCGGGGGTGGTCAGTGTGGCGCAACGCGTATTAAATAATTGGTTCACGGCATTGACACACTCACCCCTCGGGAAAGTGCTCCTCCCACCCCCATGCACTTCACGTCAACTTTGTTTGACTCTGCTGGCTGCCATATGTGTGTGTGTGTGTGTGTGTGTGTGTGTGTGTGTGTGTGTGCAAACAATGAACATGCAAAACAAATGAATAAATACGCATATCATCAAGTAAACTGACGAACGCATCCGCCAAGATTAAACAAAGCCTGAACCAGCCGCTAAACGTTCGCGGGTTAAAAACAAAGAACAGTGGAAGACGGAAAAAGGGAACAACCTCGGCTACTCTTGCAGTACTCGTTTGCTGGCGCGTCTAGGAACCCAGACACACGTGGGGCCAAGTCATATAACACTGGTGACGCAACGCTCGGTGGCAATGAGGGGGGGGAAGGGAGAGAGGAAGACTGATGAGAGAAAGGCGACGGCGGGGGTAGGGATAGGAAGGAGAGGGGTGTGGGAGATCAAGGCGGCGTAGGGGGGAGGAAGGAAGGGGAGGAAAAGGAGAGAATATTGAAGTGAGAGAGCAAGATGACATAAAAGGGAGGAAATAAGAGGAAAGGGGAAGACCATGGGAGTGGGAGAGGAATGGGATGACGGGGAGGGGAGGGGAGAGGGGGAATAATAAAACTGAGGTCGGGGAGAGGAGAGATGAGATAGAAGACCTTCGGCACTATCTGAAGACACATGGGGAGGCATAATGTACATTACTTAATTTTGTTACTCATGGACTGGGGTGCTGAGAGGGTGGTGGGGGTGCACTAATGAAGGATATGGATGCCACGACTCGGAGTGCCACACGAGGAGGCATATGTTGTCTTTCTCAGTGTGATGTAAGTGTGGAGAGACGTTGGGAGGAAAGGAAGGAAAGGCGCGAGTTTGCATGACCTGGTTATTTTTTTTTTCTTCTTTTTTCAAGGTATGGCAAGACAAGGGAGTGGGTTAGTAACTTGGTATATAGAAGATGAAAAGAGTAATAAGAGTGTACAACTGCATGAGGCTCAGTAAACCAATGGTAAGGATGATGATAAGGTCCTGCTCAGCCTCAGAACAATGCGTCTTGACAGGGTGGTGGTGGTGGGGGGGGGGGGCGCGATGGTGGCACAAGATGGTGCAAGTAAGAAACCTTATCACATTCCGGAGATATTTTCGTTACCAAGGATGATGAAACGAAAAATGAATCCAGTTTTCACAATTAAATACGTGTTTATGAATATATTCCTCGCCCGGACTGTAAGATAAAGTGATGTAACACAATCTAATTAATAACAGAAGGAAAAACGAAAAGAGGAATATAGGGAGCATGTAAGTCGTACTAATCTATGATAAAAACATTTGCGATTAGGAGTGTCAGTCAAATTTATAGAAGGGAAGGCTGGGTGGTGGGTCTTGCCAGAAAGTCACTCGACGGTCCTGTTGAGAGGGTATGAGACCAGGCTGAATGGAGGAGACCAAGGTCCCCTTGGTCTGCCTCATCCATGTAACTTATGGATGAGGCAAGTTGATCGATCCTGCCAAGAGGGGATTGTAATGGAAAGGTCAGCTGCGTGAAGCTTCCTCAGGGGGCCCATGAGAGGTGGAGGGGGCGAGCGAGTGAAGCGACGCAGCCCCTGGCGTGTGCTCCCCGTTAGTTACAAGGATAAACTAATACTATGAAATGATACTACCCATCGTCAGTTATAACGCCGCTTTTCACTTCTCGCGGATGATTAAAGAAAAATTGGGATATAATATACATTATAAGACGATAGTTACAGGAGCAGCAGCTGAAATGGTGCCCAAAGTGAAGGGGAAGCAGCGGTTTTCAGTCCAGTTCAGGAAATTCCTAAAGCATATGACAACGGAACTCGCGGGAGCTGCTGAGAGGCACTGAGTGGCTGCACTATTTAACATTTTAACTTGAATCATAAACCAAACATGGTGAAATAGTAAATGTGAAAGCTTATTAGTACCCAGTGTGATTTCCTGAGCGGAGTGCCATGCGGTAGGCGACCTTGAGATAAGATAAGCAAGAATCATCGATCGAGGTGAGAGACGGTGAGAGACGGCTGTTCTGTAATCTTACATCTTGCAGCTTCCTTTTTTTGTATCCTCGTGTCTATATACAATGGCTGTACACACAAGGTAAAGAGAAGAGGGTGTATACATAATGTTATACAAATGGGACGTCTCTCACATTTCTTAAACGTTAAAGGTATAAGAAGGAAACCACTGAGATGGATACGTACGGCGTTAGCTTTGATCACTTCATATAGTATCCGTATAATAGCATTAGTGGTAGTGGATGATATTAGGCTGGTATTACAAGACACTTTGCCATATCACGTAACTTATTTCCAAAGGTCAAAGTGGGGATCAATCGGGTTCTAATGAGTGTTTCTTTAGATTCATGGTACAGAAGAAGGGTCAGACTACCACCAGGGTCATAAAACTACCCCTGGAAACGCCCACAACTCCTACGAAAGCCTTGTCAAATATGTGTTCTTGGGCGGCGAAATATCTCATAATACGACCCATAGCAGAGGTTATATGTTCGGCACATTAGTGGTTATCAAAGGTGTTCAAAGTAAAGCTATATGGAGGGCTGTTGATGGAGGGTAATTATCTTCCCTTTAAAACCATTAATAATCAGTTGTAATGTGCAAGTTTTGACTGTTCAACCGAGCTATATCAGGAAAAATGTATCTTCCTCCACCTCCTCGTTCTCCTTTTCCTCCTCTTTTCGCCCTTTGTCCTCCTTCTATTCTCCCCCTTCCCCTCCTCCTTCCGTCCCCGTAATAACCGCTCCGAGGGCTGCATGGGAGACTAGGTGAGGGCAAAACAAGAGGGCAGAAGCAAGGTCACGCTCAAGACGCACAGTGAACTAATGTCTCGCGCCGGGTCGCAGGTGGGCGGCCAGGCTTCAAATAACACTGAACGTAGAAAACAATGCACGCGAATGTCTAAGAAATTGCGACGAACATAAACTGGTTATCCAAAGCAATGTTACTATCGCCCCTACTTTTTATTTATTTATTTTTATTATGAAGTCGGAAATGCACTCGCCCGCAGATGTGCCCTTTATCCATAGAAAGTTTCCTGTCACCTGAATGGTTGAATATAATGCGAGTCAACGCATATTTACGATCTAAAGTTTTTCCCCTTGATGTCAACTGAAAGTGATGGGTTGAGAAATTATGAAGTGATGCGCTGCCAAGTATCGTATCAGTCAGCCACCCAAGCATGTGGCCAGATGCACTCTACTTTAAATGTATGCTTTTCCCATGACCATCGTTATATTCATTTGTTTCGTAATTACAGCGGAGGAAAATATCATTAATTTATTGTATTATCTGATGTATTGTGATCTCCAGAACAGGTTTACAGAATAGTCCGCTGCTAGAATGCATACACTCATGTCATCTGAATAGATTTTGGACTTAGGTCGGTTTCAAAAGACATTTTCGTTTCTCACATCAACTATTTCTAAACGTCGAAGACGGGATCAATCGGGTTCTAATGAGTGTTTCTTTAGGTTCATGGTACAGAACAAGGGTCAAACTACCACCAGGGTCATAAAACTACTTATGGAAATGCCCAAAACTCCTATGAAAGCCTTGTCAAATAGGTGAACTTGGGCGCCGAAATGATTTAAAATAGGGCCCTTTAAAGGCTCTACAACGATCCTATGCACGTAATGTTCTTGCCCAATACATGAACGAAATCTTCCCTCCCACACTCAAGCACGCAACCTTTCACCCACACCAGTACACTTTAGGTTCATGGTACAGAACAAGGGTCAAACTACCACCAGGGTCATAAAACTACTTCTGGAAATGCCCAAAACTCCTACGAAAGCCTTGTCAAATAGGTGAACTTTGTCGACGAAATGTTTAGTAATACGGTCCTTAAAAACAAGAGGTGATAGTTACATGGTTATCTATGTTCAGTGCAACTTGTCTCAATCTGCGTTAAAATATGAGAAAAAATACGTTTGAAGTGGCGTGCATCCGAACCACAATTATGTAAAACTCTTAATCTGAACACACTTGTAATGCTGACTCGTACTTCATCATATCTGTACCAAAGGTTACCTGGACCTGTACTCTGTCATTTTATTGATTGTTAATTATTTATAAAACGACGTATTCGGACTTCGTATATTCAGCTGTAAAGAAATAATGAGGTAGCAGGGAACATCTGCGGGCGTGTGCAATTTCGCCTCGAGAGAGAGAGAGAGAGAAAAAAAAAAAAATCACCACTATCTTCTCCTCCCGCCTCTCTGCCTCATTTAACAATAAGTTCGTCCACTTCTTCAGATCCTCCTCCACCATCATCTTCGGTGCCCACTCCACTGTGATCAAAATCCATCACCATCACGACCTCCTCTCGCTTATTTTTCTTCGTAGTCTCCGCTTTCTTCTCCTGTAACCTCCTCCTCCTCCTGCTCCCTTTCCTCTTCCTGCCTCCATCAGTGTTGCGGGATGTACCGTCTCCCGTAATCAAGGTTGCAAAGCGGAAGTGCAGAAAAAAAAATAAACATTCCCTCGTGAGGCGGATAAACACCCACGCTGACGCATTGCATCCTGAGAAACATACAGACAAGCGCGTAAGCACACACACACACACACACACACACACACACACACACACACACACACACACACACACGAAAATAAAATAAAAAATAAATAAATAAATAAATAAATAAATAAATAAAAATAATAAAATAAAAATGAATGAATAAATAAAATAAATAAATAAATAGATAAATAAATAAAATAAATAAATAAATAGATAAATAAATAAAATAAATAAATAAATAAATAAACAAAAAAGTGACCTGATTGAGACAGGTGAGGGCTGAGAGACACATTAATAAGCTGAAAAAGGGAACATGTTCGAAGGATAACAAGTTTCCCATATAAAACTGTGGATGAGGGGAATGGGCCGAGGGGGAAGACTGTGGAGGCGGGGAGTGTTCATGCATCAATTGAAGGCTGGTTTTTTTTTTTTTTTTTACAACAAAGGAGGCAGCTCAAGGGCACACAAAAAAAGAAAATAATAAAAAAAAAACCCGCTACTCGCTGCTCCTAAAAAATAAACAAAAGAGGTGGCCGAGAGCAAGATCAAATACGGGAGGAGAGGTGTCCTGATACCCTCCTCTTGAAAGAGTTCAAGTCGTAGGCACGAGGAAATACAGATGAAGGAAGATTGTTCCAGAGTTTACCAGCGTGAGGGATGAAAGAGTGAAGATGGTAATTGATTGTGTTGATATCTCCGATGAATACACATAAGAACATAAGAACATAGGAGTCTGTAAGAGGCCGGTAGGCCTGTACGAGGCAGCTCCTTTGACCCTAAGCTCCCGTGTATCTAACCCCACCTAATATCGCTGTCCATGAATTTATCTAGTCTATTTTTTAATGTGACAATTGTATTGGCACTCACCACATGACTGCTAAGCCTATTCCACTCATCCACCACCCTGTTAGTAAACTAATTTTTGCCTATGTCCCTGTTGAATCTGAATTTATCCAGTTTAAACCCATTACTTCGTGTCCTACCCGGTTCTCTTACCAACAAAACCTTATGAATGTCTCCCTTATTAAAGCCCTTCATCCATTTATAAGCCTCGATCATGTCTCCACGCACCCTTCGCCTTTCTAGAGAATGCAATTTTAACTGTTTGAGTCTTTCCTCGTATGGCAAGTTTCTCAACCCCTGAATCATCTTAGTCATCCTCCTCTGCACCGATTCTAACATTTTGATATCCATTCTATAGTAAGGTGACCAGAACTGAACCGCATAGTCAAGATGAGGTCTAACTAATGCTAAATATAGTTTGAGGAAGACTTCGGGGCTTCTGTTGCTTACGCTCCTTGAAATAAATCCAAGTACCCTATTAGCTCGATTTCTAGCTTGAATGCATTGTGCCCTTGGACGGAGATCAGAGCTCACTAAGACCCCTAAATCCCTCTCGCACCCAGACCTGCTTATGAGTGTCATTTAAGCAATAGTTATGTGAGGGGTTGTTCCTACCTACACTCAGAATACTGCACTTCCCTACATTGAACTCCATCTGCCATTTATCCGCCCAGTCATACAATCTGTTGAGTTCACCTTGGAGAATACTAGCGTCCTGATCCGACTCAATTACTCTACCGATCTTGGTATCATCTGCAAATTTACTAACATCACTACTAATTCCTGTATCTAAGTCATTGATATAAATAATAAACAAAAGTGGACCTAATACCGAACCTTGTGGGACCCCACTCGTAACACATCCCCAGTCAGATCTTTTACCATTGATTTGCACTCTTTGCTTCCTATTGCAAAGCCACGCCTTGACCCAGTTCAAAACTTTACCCTCTACTCCGTGAGCCTGTATTATTATTAGTAGTAGTAGTATTAGTGGGTTGTTGCATTTTCGAAGGTCCTATACGTACCCTGGTCATTTTCGCTGCCCCTTACTACACCTATTACTGTTATTAAACTACACCTGTCACCACTACTTACTATGACTGCTACTACTACTACTACTACTACTGCTATCATTACTACTATACTATATTATCACTAGCTCTTGTCTCACTTTTTCCCCTCAATCCCCTTCGCCTTCCCGTCTTTTTGGTAACCCGAGGCCTTGTTGCATCACCCACGTTACATGGGCTCATGTTGGGGTGTTAGGGGTGAGGGGGTCGCGGTCATACACCCTTCCCTCCCTCCTACCTTCCCTCCCCCTCTTACATCAAGTCCTCGTGGCTGGCTGTCCTCCGTTGTGCTGTGGCGTGTTGTTGGTGGTTAGGGGTCAGGGACACATACAGTCGACTTCCCACCCAACCCTTGAGGCGTTACGCGGCGTTTTCGGTGAAGTGGGATGTCCTTTAAACCTCCTCCTTCTCCTTTTTTTTCTCTTTCTCTTCCTTGTAATCTTTCTCCAGCTCCTCCCACACTTCTTCCTGCTCCTTTTCCATCAGTTTTTTTTCCCTCCAGCTCTGGGTGTAGCTACTTTTTCTTTCTTTCTTTCTCCTTCTGTTCCTCCTCCTCTTCCTTTCTCCTTCTGTTCCTCCTCCTCTTCCTTCCTCCTTTTTCTTCTTCTTCTTTTTCCTCCTCCTCCTTCTCCACTATCCTTCCCCTGGTCCTAATCGCTTTTTCGTGCTCCTATTAAGTCCTTTCTTCTGCCCCTCAGCATTCTCTTGCTCTTTCAAGGACAGGCTGTTTATATTACAGATTTAAGAAAGATTAGTTGCGCTGGCACACACACACACACACACACACACACACACACACACACACAAAGCTGCCCTGATAAGCACCCACAGTTTATACGTATGAAGAGGCTTCGTTCTCGTTAGCGGGAGATACAGAAAAGGTTAGGGAAGGAGTGGAGCATGAAAGGGGAAAAAAAGAGAAATAGGTGGAATAAGGCCATGCAAAATTAGACCCTAGGGTAAGGGTAAGGGGCTAAGGGGCTATGGGTAACCCTGGCAATGGAGTCCAGCCCGTTTCTTTTAAGTCCCCCAAAACTGCTGCAGCGGGCATAGTATTAGGGATATAAAGAAAAAAAAAAGACGCAAACAAAACTTGGGTATATACGAGAGAGAGAGAGAGAGAGAGAGAGAGAGAGAGAGAGAGAGAGAGAGAGAGAGAGAGAGAGAGAGAGAGAGAGAGAGAGAGAGAGATAATACTCGGGTAAATAATTATAGTGGGAGAAAAAAAAAGTGAGTGCTTAAGGCGGAAGTAACCGACGTGTTGGAGATCACGAAGGCCACGCGTTGCAAAATACTACAGGTGCTGATTACAGTTTCTTAGAATAACACACACACACACACACACACACACACACACACAAAGTCATCAAGTCTCATACCTATCCTATTTAAGCTTATTATGATGTTTTCTATTTGTCTGACATACGCTCCTTAAAACGAAAGATGTTAAAACAGTTATTCTGCTCTGACGAATACCCTAAAGCTGTAAATAATCATAGTCGTCCTTGCTGTTTCACTTCATAATGCAAAGGATCACAACCAAAGTCTTGAATCCTGATTACCGGCCGGCGCTTATAGCCGCAAGTTCCCTTTTTAATTTTCTGATTCAATAGACAGTCTCGAATTAAATTTCATGACAACTCATAATCTCATTCATCGTTTTTCTTAGCCTTGGCACAATATCGTGAGGGATTAAAAAAATAATTTGTCCTTGTTTTGTTCCATTCGTGTCGGTACATCTGCTTAAGAGGCAGCTTGTTCGCGCTCAGGGACGCACCGCAGGCCACACTGACCCTCACTTGATGAGTCCCATGTGGCCCGCCAGCACGCCGCCCTTACGAGCCTTATACAATGGGCCTGTGTGCCGGCAAGCCACCCTTCTTGGCATTCTAGGGACCTAACACATTGCAGGCTGTACACTCACAGTTAGACTGTCTTGTTAGTATTCAGAAGGTGTTTGGAAAGGAATGGTATGTAAAGAAAGGAAAGTAATAGATAAAATGAGTCAAGAAGAGCTAAAACAAATACCGATGGCGTTGGCTGACTGGTCAAAATCAGGGTGTAATAAAACCATGTTCAGTCCCGACCGCCGCTACAACGTGACAATGTCCAGCCCAACGGTCGAGCCATCGCAGAGTGGCCAAGGCAACTCAAAGCGGCGAAGAGGCGAACTGATGGCCAATATGGTCTACAGTAATTCCTCCAGTGACCAACATAAGAGCCATCAGACCATCCGGATACGGACGAAATCGGGATACGGAAAAACATCTGGACAGACTCTACCAACACAATATGTACAGTGAATAGCACCCCTCCTTTAATATTGGCAGTGGTCCTTGGTCTCTAATCTGCAATATTTAGACATTAAAACACACAGGATTATCCAATGTAATATACTTGACACAGGAAAAGAGTGCATGACCGTTCGCTAAGGAGGCAATTGTGGGACGTCCTAACCGGCCATGTAGGAGCTTTATATCCGGATACGAATAAGTAAACACGGATAGGGGACACCCGGATACGGAAGGGATTACTATATTAAGAAAGCCGAGCGTCTAAAAATTGATGATATAAAATTAACGAGGTGTGCAAAATTTTCGACCACTTTATTTTTTTCCCCCTCTAATAAGGCAATTTCCCCACCAAGGATGTTTAATTATAACCTCCGTGGACTTCCTTGTCAGGCACCTGCAGGAAATGGGAGCCCTAATGGTGATGACTGTGGTGGCGAAGGTTGTGATAATGGTGAGCAACAAAATGGGGGGGGAGAGAGAGAGAGAGAGAGTGAGAGAGAGAGAGAGAGAGGCACTTTAAAGATAAATTAATTGGGATGAGGCATGGGAAGGAGGAGAAGGAGAAGAATGGATGGGATGCAGCATGACAACACGGCTAAGGGGTCAAGATCTCTCCATCCCTCCGACCCTCTGAACTTATTCCTTCCTCCCTCTCTCCATAACTCTCTCTCTCTCTCTCTCTCTCTCTCTCTCTCTCTCTCTCTCTCTTTCGCTCCTTCAGTCCTCCTCCCCCTCCTTCTCTCCCTTCCTCCCTCTTGAGACTTTCGGTAGCATCCCATTATTTACTTAACAACGACTCTCTCTCTCTCTCTCTCTCTCTCTCTCTCTCTCTCTCTCTCTCTCTCTCTCTCTCTCTCTCTCTCTCTCTCTCTCAAACCCTCCGTCGCATCTTCTCTCTTCTCCCCTCACATCTTATTTTTTCCCTTCTTTCCCATTCCCTCGAACACCTCACAGTTTCCCTTCCACTTATCCCCCTCCCTCCACCCTCGCCCGAGACCCAGCCTCCTACGCAGCACTGTATCCGTATTTTGCTAATCTGCAGAAAAAAACAGGAAAAGTTGATAGGTTATTCCCATCTTCAATCACGTAACTAAAATCGCGTGGGATATCTTAATTAAAGACTTTTCCGGTGTTTTATCTAATGACCTAATGACGCTATCAGATATGTAAGATAAGTAGGTCGATGTATACTTATCCACCACCCTGCACAGCTATGATAAAAAAAGTATATATCAGGAAGTGTAAGAGTGCCACCTGGTCAGCATTCCACTTGTATGAGGAAAAGCTGCGGTAATCACTTCTATTAAACGAAGGATACCAGAAATATATGTATTGGGAAGTGTGAGGAGTGCCGACTGGTCAACACCCCACTTGTGTCAGGCAGAGCTGCAGTAATGACTTCTTATAATCGGACGATCCCAAAAATTTTAATGTTTTCCGTATGCAGCTGACAGTGATGATTTGATGCGCATGGAGTCTGCAAAAGATGCCGAGTTTATGCTGCTCTCCCATACCCCGCCGCGGGAAGACCTTTACTGTTATTTCCATATATGCAGCACGTTTTGGTTAATGTGGAAAGGGATGTACTTCGTTGATTCTGTTTGTGTTTACTAGCAGCATGGTTCCTGTTTAATATATAGGAGTTATGGCAAAAAACATAAATAAGCAATAAATATACAAGATAATAATAATAATAATAATAATAATAATAATAATAATAATAATAATAATAATAATAATAATAATAATAACGGGTGAAGAAAAAAATTGTTTAAGTTCATGAAGACCCCCCCCCCACCCCCCGTTTCCCTGCTACCCTTCCACATGACCCTCTGACCTTCCTCCCCAACACACACACACACACACTGATTACATTATCCACGTGGGTGCGATAATGTGTGTGTATGTGTGTGTGTGTGTGTGTGTGTGTGTGTGTGTGTGTGATCAAAACTATAATTAATTTCCATTCCATAATTTTCGTGTTTTTCTCTTTTCATCCCTGCATCCTTGCTTTCTTCTTTCTCCATTTTTTTTTCCTTTTCATAACTCCTCAC
This sequence comes from Eriocheir sinensis, assembly GCF_024679095.1. Lineage (NCBI taxonomy): Eukaryota > Metazoa > Arthropoda > Malacostraca > Decapoda > Varunidae > Eriocheir > Eriocheir sinensis. Next base: position 13,315,812 of record NC_066543.1, read on the forward strand.
CCCTTTTGGAGAGAGAGAGAGAGAGAGAGAGAGAGAGAGAGAGAGAGAGAGTTTATTTTATAACCTTGACTACAGCGGAGACAGGGGGCAAGGAGGGAGGAGGGGGAGGCGGGTAAAAGGCATCTCAAGATGGTCGTCGCCTCGGCCGCCGCCACCCTGTCTCCCCAGAGCTGCGTACTGTACTGTAGGCACTACTCTTCATCGCTCGCAGCTTTATTTTCCTTCTTTTCCATTCTCTTGCCTGACCTCTTTTTCATCCTTGATAATTCATTCAGTCAACTGGGTCATAAGCGTCGCACCACCCACCTTACGACGCCAACTCTGGGGGCCCCTCCAAGCATGTTCCACAAGTCAGTCCACTGAATGTGTAATAAATAATATCGTTGCCTGTCGAGACCACAGTGGCGTGCCTCTCCCTCTCCGCGTCCCGAAACCAATGTATGAACTCTGTCTACTGGGAAGTATGTCGAGTCCTTCCGCGGTGGGTGGCATGATCCTCTCAAGGTGACCGCCAGAGGCGCGCGCGCGCGCGCGCACGCCCGTTCGCATACGGAGCACCGTACTGAGGTGGTTAGCGCGCTCGCCTCACACCCGAGAAGTCCCGTGTTGGACTGCCGAGCGAAGTGGAAGAAAATAGGCAGTTTCCTTATATCCGTGCCCCCGGTCCACCCAGCAGTGAATGGGTGCTGGGTGTCTGTCGAGGGTTTCCGGGTGTGTGTGGGTGTGAGGTTCGGACGTACCCAAAAATCTATCACGTGCGCTTTTAACTCAATCGGGGAGGACTCTACAGATTGGCGATCGCGAGTCTATCGTTTGGTGAGTGACACACACACACACACACACACTAATGAACTTGCAAAATAAAGTAGCTTGTCAATGCATGGCAACAAAGTGAAACCATTTATTAATGACTTTTATTGCTTCGACGCTCGACCCCGGGCATGGCTCTCCTTTGAAGTCTGGACTGAGCTGTCGGTGACCTCAAGGTTACCATCGCGTGCTTCACACTCTCAGACATTCACTTGTCCACTCCCCGAGCAGCCAGAAGGGCTCACTCACCGTGCCGACCCACTAAACGAACAAAGACTCGCAGCTTCGTTGCCAGGCGCTCCCGTCATTACGTCACCGCTAGGCAGATCAATGTTCAAAAGACTAACGTTAGAGGCAAATGGAATGTAAGGAGACGAAATTTGAAATTTCGATTATGCACGTGTGTGTGTGTGTGTGTGTGTGTGTGTGTGTGTGTGTGTGTGTGAGAGAGAGAGAGAGAGAGAGAGAGAGAGAGAGAGAGAGAGAGAGAGAGAGAGAGAGAAACTACAGCTTTTCTTCGGCTCCAACTCCTTAACCCAAGCAACACATCCGCACTGGCATGACGTGCTACATAACGACGCTGTATGACGTATTACATAACTAGCGGCTGACATCACACAGCATGGGTACTTTTGTCTCCACGTGCTGTCCTGGTGTACCGCATGACCGGCTCTGCATGGTGTGGATACAATTACGTTGTCTGACACTTTTCTCATTATAGCATGAAATCTCAACTTGAGAACAAAAGTCTCTCTCTCTCTCTCTCTCTCTCTGGTTCTTCTAATCCCCATACTATTGCGGGCACCAGAAACAGCCAGTAAACCTTCAGCATTCCGTTACTCATCGCTTCGTCACAGTTTCTGTCCACCAAAACATAGACCTCACTGAGACTGAGACATTGACGCTTCATGATCCGTGGCACTGTCACTCATTCTAACCTACTTTTACTGAAAAATTACTCGCTTCCACAATTTAAATTCAACCAGCTCGTAATCATTCAATAAGAAAAACGTTCCACTACCACTACCATTCGACGGTCCGAGTCCAGCGAGAGACTAACTGCTCCGAGTGACCTGCTGCTGCAGTAGCCAACGATGGCTCGAATACCTGTCCTCTCGTGGGCAGCATTTCAATTAGATGCTCGAGTACTTTGCATAGTCATGATAACAGAGCTGATAACTCTCTCTCTCTCTCTCTCTCTCTCTCTCTCTCTCTCTGCGATGAACATGAAATGCATAAAGGTAGGTGGCAGGCATTGAGTAACAGTAAAAGAAAACAGTAATAAACTATTACAGTTTTAAAATATCATCAAATACCCTATTACGGCATAAAGGGAATAGTAGAGAGCGTTTTTATTTTTTTTTATTTTTACAGCAAAGGAGACAGTTCAAGGAAGAAAAAAAAATAATAATAATAAAAAAAAAGCCCGCTACTCACTGCTCCTGAAACAGAGTTCAGAGGAGTGGCCGAAAGATAGGTCAATAACGGAAGGTGTCCTGATACCCTCCTCTTGAAAGAATTCAAGTCGTAGGCAGGAGGAAATACAGATGAAGGAAGATTGTTCCAGAGTATACCAGCGTGAGGGATGAAAGAGTGAAAATGCTGGTTAACTCGTGCGTAAGGGATTTGGACAGTAAAGGGATGAGCTTGAGTAGAAAGTCGTATGCGGCGAGGCCAGGGGAAGGGGGGAGGCATGCAGTTAGCAAGTTCAGAAGAGCAGTCAGCGTGAAAATATTGATAGAAGATAGAGAGGCAACATGGCGGCGGAATTTAAGAGGTAGAATCAGTAAGAGGAGGAGAGCTGATGAGACGAGGCTGATGAGATGAGACGAGAGCTGTGTAAGTGGAGCCCCCCCCCCCATGTGAGATGCATGCTCCATACGAGGGCGGACAAGCCCCCTGTATATGGATAGCAACTGTGCGGGGGAGAAAAACTGACGGAGACGATACAGAACGCCCAACCTCGAGGAAGCCGATTTAGTGAGAGAGGAGATGTGAAGTTTCCAGTTGAGATTTTGAGTTAAGGATAGACCGAGGATGTTTAGTGTTGAAAAAGGTGACAGCTGAGTGTTGTCGAAGAATAGGGGATAGGTGTTTGGAAGATTGTGTCGAGTTGATAGGTGGAGAAATTTGGTTTTTGAGGCATTGAAGGACACAAGGTTCCTTTTACCCCAATCGGAAATGATAGCAAGGTCTGAGGTTAAGCGTTCTGCAGCCTCCACTCTGGAGTCATGTAATTCCTGTTGAGAGGGTTTTCTGCTGAAAGAAGTTGAATAATGCAGAGTGGAGTCGTCAGCGTATGAGTGGATAGGACAGTTTGTTATGGAAAGAAGATCATTGATGAATAACAGGAAGAGAGTGGGTGATAGGACAGAGCCCTGTGGAACACCACTGTTGATAGGTTTAGGGGAAAAACAGTGACCGTCTATCACAGCAGAGATAGAACGGCCGGTAAGGAAACTGGAGATAAGGAACAGAGAGAGGGATAGATTCCGAAAGAGGGCAGTTTAGAAAGCAAAGAGTTGTGCCAGACTCTATCGAAATCTTTCGATATGTCTAGCGCAACTGAGAAAGTTTCACCGAAACGGCTAAGAGAGGATAACCAAGAGTCAGTTAAGAGAGCAAGAAGATCGCCAGTTGAACTCCCCTTGCGGAACCCATACTGGCGATCACATAGAAGGTCAGAAGTGGAAAGGTGCTTTTGAATCTTCCGGTTAAGGAATGATTCAAAAGCCTCTAACAGAAAGTAAAATTATCTTTTCATGATCATTGTTGACAACAATAAATCTAACATATGCACAATATATAGGACATGCATAATTAGTCAATCTCCTAAACTAGGATGGCGTAATTCTTTAATTTATACTCTCGTTTGATGATGACATCGCCCGCGCACCATACCTATTATTCACCGCTGACTCACTCTTTGCCTTTCGTGGTCAACATAACGATAACAAAAGCTTTCCGTGGACTTCTAATGCATGGAAGATGCCCACAGCCTGTAACTACCGTGGGATAGTCGGAGATGGAAAAACAAAAATAAATAACTTCAGAATAGTCGTGTTTTGTAACTCCAAGCTCACTCTTTGCCGCCGATCGCAAACATCATTGCCATTCTTGGTCAATATAACTATGACAAAAGCTTCATGTAGACTTATAATGCTTGGAGGTGATCAGTGGAACATGTCCACAGCTTATAAGTGCCATAGAATAATCGACGAAGGTGGGGAAATAAGAATATGTGGCTTTGAACTGCAGATGGTGAGAGAGCGAGCCTGTTCTCTCTCATACACCCTCGTTTTCCCAGGTCAAAATAACAAGTATGAATGCTTCCTGTTGACTTCTAATGCATGAAGGTGATCAATGGAAGATGTTCATAGCTTATAAGTATTGAGGAATAATCGAGGAAGGTGGGGGAATAAGAATATATGGCTTCAGATATGGTAACCCTACCTATGAAGGCATTCTTCATTCATCATCGTTACTGAGCAATGTCACTGATTGCTTAATAAGAACTAGAGTAAGATTTGTAGACAACAATTATTCAATACATTGCTGTGTGGCAGCTCAAGCACATGAACTCGGTCGGTCGTCTCCGATCAGAATCACAGATGACTCATCTCAGTCATCTATCTATTGAAACAGTTGTGTTTAGAAGCTATTCAAGGGTGTGTTGCTTTTTTCTCTTAGAGCCACAGAAACCACGGGTAACCATCTAAGCATCTTTATTTAGTCACTCATTGAGCTTTACCGGGAGTGGTGAATGGTTTAATATATGGTGCTACATATTTCAGTGCCCATACTTATGATAAGAAGCCATCATAGTGAATAATATATATATATATATATATATATATATATATATATATATATATATATATATATATATATATATATATATATGGAAAATTCTGAGGAGTCAAGGTCGTGGGCATGAGAGCAAATGATGTCGTTGCGCACGTAGGCGCAACATCCAGCTTTGGATTGAAATTCAGGATAAAGATAGTAGGAGGGAACAGAGTAGAGACTGCTGTCAGTAGCCTCTGAAACCTGTGTTTCGGTAAGGAAGAGAAGGCGAGGTTTCGAGAAGGAGAGAAGTACTCCACAGAGTGAAAATTAGAACGAAGACCGCAAATGTTGCAGAAATTGATAAGAAAGAGGTTCGAGGAGTTATTAAGTCACCTTTCAAGTCGGAAGCCAGAAGGGGAGTCCTCCCTGGGGGAATTTCTGGTCCCCCCCCCAGGCGGGGACTCCGAGGCAATGTTATCTTGTGCCATTTTGAATTTCGAATTTTGGGAAAAGGTGTGTATGTTGTGTGAATGTAGTGTGGTGTGGAAAGAGAGGATCTGTCTTTAGAGAGCATGCTGAACTACTCTCCAGTGTTGAAGAGACAATAGGGAAACGGTTAGTGAGGACATGGGAAGGGTCTTTGGAGGGCTGCAGCACCCTCCTCGCTTCCCATATATACCTCACCGGGAGTGGCTTGCGCCCGTTTCGGTAGGTGTCTTGCTACTTACTCCAGCCAAGAACAAAACAGGAACAAAAAAATTACGCACCTCAGAGACATTACCTAAGATTACCCACGTGGTGTCCTGAAGAGCACCATTCAACCCGGACTCTAGATAAACTCTCTAAAGAGGATCAAAGATAAGCCCTGAGGAGCAGCACGAGCCAAGCAAGGTGGCACCACTCTCGTTCGTTTTCATGTCCTGTTTTTTTTTGTTTTTTTGCCGCTGGGTGAAATAAAACTATTATTATTATTATTATTATTATTATTATGATTATGATTATTATTATTACTATTACTATTACTATTACTATTACAATTATTATTATTATTATTATTATTATTATTATTATTATTATTATTATTAAGCACTTGCCTGTGCCATTGCGGGCGGGCAGACACGCTAGTCCGCGTCGACAGACCGACTTGGTCGGCTCGGCTGACGCCAGCCGATAGAGTCAGTCTGTCGGCACCCTACTACGGTCCGCTGTGGCGTAGGGACGCCACACCGCCATTGGCAAAGGCCCATGCTCCCTCCTTTCAAGAGAGAGTAAATCTTTAACAACAAAAACAACATTACGGGCTGGGGCCGACCACAACTCTTTGTCTGGAAAGTTTGCCGGCACTATGGGGCAAACGTAAAAAAGATCTCACTTACAATTTATTAACCAATTACTCTTTACATTCAACGTGAAAACCCCCATTTTCATTCAAGACAGTAAATCATATTATACCACAATCTACGCGTAACTTATAGAGTCATTTTGCTGTGATTTTTTTTTTCTAACAAAAATAAGGTTTTGGTCATAATGTGATTTAAAGACAGATGAAGCAATTCAGTTACGTACTGCAATTATTGGTGCCGCATACATTAGTAATTGTATTTATAATTATGACCCAGTAATGCACCTCCGCGGTGCAGTGGTTAGCGTACCTAACTAAGAATCTAAGGGTCCAGGTTCGAATCCCGGCCTGGGTAGTCAGCGCGCAGCCCACCCAGCTGTTCATCCTTCCTTTCTGGATGATCGATGAATGGGTACCTGGGGAAACCTGAGGATGATAAACTGTGGTAACCCGGATGTTACAAGCCCTGTGTCGGGTTAAGGGTTCCCTCCCACCAGACTCAAAGGGCCAACGGAGAGATGAGCACCGCCGCCACGCGCAGCTGTAGCGTATGCTCCCGACTTTACCTTACCAAGTGATAGGAATGCATGGTAAAAGAAATAATCATAGTAATATAACAATGAAAGTAATAGTGTAAAAATAGTTGCCATAGTCCCCATATCTGGTAGAGAGAGAGGTATGGGCAGGTAAGGCAGCGCCATGTACAGAAAAAAAAGTTTCTTGCTCATCGGCTGAAATCATCGTCGCCGGCCAGATGATGAGTTTTGATGAGCCACTGGACCGAATCTACCACAAGGCTCAGCTGTGGCGGCCGCAAATCACCATCCTCTTGCTGCTTTACCTGGTCTTAATTGTTTTCCGCCGGGCCATGATATATACTACTACTACTACTACTACTACTACTACTAATAATAATAATAATAATAATAATAATAATAATAATAATAATAATAATAATAATTTTACTACAACCACTACTTCTACAACTGAGCACATCCCTCCCTCTGCGCTGCATCTACCACTGATAACGCATTACTTGCAGGCACGTCGTTGATGAGTTACATTGACCTGGTTATCTACAGTTGTAATACTCGATTTAGAATCCCGGGAAACAACTTTCACACGATTTGGGGGAGTGGAGAAAACGGAAAAAATAAATCCTCTCGTAACTGGAGGGAAATTCTTTTAAACCAGTGACGTGGAGAAGGACGGCGAAAGGAGTGGCCCGGTGAGGAAAGACAGGAAAGATCATGTTATCCGCTTCTCTTCAAAACCCTGAATCACTTTGTCCGTGTAATGTCAGGACGTAAATACCGAGACCGCAAGTCAATACACGCTCGTGAAGAAGAAGAAGAAGAAGAAGAGGAAACATGAGATTTAGAAAAAAGAGGGAAATTATTATGAGGTAGAACGTGCATCATACTAAAAAAAAAAAAAAGAAAAAAAAAAAAAAGAATACACATTACGGAGCCTCATAACTCAATCAACCCTTGTAGGAGCGAGCGAGGACTTTAGAGCAAAAATAGGCGCCAGGAGTCATATTCTTCGGATTTCACGCGCACAAGGACACATTCGGCAAGGCTTCCGTACGAGTTTTTGGGCATTTCAAAGGGTAGTTTAATGGTCCTGGTGATAGTTTGACCCTTCTTCTGTACCATGAATCTCAAGACACACTCATTGGAACCCGATTGATCTCCTTTTTGGCAGTTGGAAATAGTTCATAATAATAAATCATGAGAGGTGGAAGCGTGAGAATACCAACACTGCAAGAAGCCAGTCTGTCTACGCGAGGCAGCTCGTTATATGCTTCTTTACCATCTGCCAACTCCATTTACAAATTCAATCCACATTTCAAGCTTTCAGTCGCATTCGCGTGCACAAACTGCAACTCAGATTTCATAATTATTTTGGGAGCTTCTTTTGTGAAGACATAATGAGGGCAAAAACGTCTGTGGTCAGTTGCCAAGGAGTTAACGTTCCAAAGTCTTGCGATCACGTCAACTATAATTTTTTTTTTTTTTTTTTAGATCCGTGATGCAAACGATCATTAAACCCCCAAAAGTGGCACTGTGGTACATGTTTTAACGATCAAACTTCATTTCACGCCACTTACTCGTACATGAAAGGAACTGAAACGTAGATAGCTTTTTGGACAGAGATGCAAGTAGAGACACAGAACGTTGAATAAACAAAGAAATAATTCTCGAGGGAATGAAAATAATTGATATAAAGTATTCGAGCCGGAGCTCAAGGGTATCATGCACTCGTACTGAACTAAACACGAGGGGACCATCCCCCTCAAGAACAGGTGCTGAAATAAGGCTTCTACTGAATGGAAAACACTGACCATATCGAGTAATACCGACAACAGAAATGACTTCTTGAAGAGCGCTCCCAGCAACTGCAATAACCAGAGAAAACGGGAGAATTTTCGGGGTGTCCGGTACAGGATAAGAAGACTGTATTTATAGTCTTCATTGGAGGGGGCCCTGTGATGAGTGTTCTGTTCAGTTCACAGTTGCTTCTGCACGCCTCGTCAGCTCCATGGCTTCTCTCGGCCTCTCCACGGTAAGTTATTCCTCTTTGTTATCCGCGGGTGTGTTACTTTCCTCTGCACCTTAATTGCCTGATTAGCTAACTTGTACTTTTGCCTTGTGCGATTGTTGTCACCGTCGTATGCGTGACGTCCGGGAGGATTCTGGTTCTAATCATGTCATAATTATCTCTTCTCCCTGTATCACACCCTCCTATGTCGTAGAAAATTGTCAGCCCTCCTCCCACTCCACTCGCCTTCCCTCAAAACCAATTCCTCTGTTATCATGCTTTCAACAAGGGGTGGCGGGTTATATTAGAGTTTTACTTATTATCGAATGGAAACTATCCTAGTATCCTTCCGAAGCATGCACACACACACACACACACACACACACACACACACACACACACACACTTAAGCAACGCACTCGTAGCCCATCATGTGATCACTTTCTATATTTAGGAAAACTTACTGGTGTCGGTCAGGGCGCCGGTAATCCCCACTGTGTGTGAGCCTCGTTCCAACACGGCAACACCTGAGCGCGGAAACACACACACACACACACACACACACACACAAGGGAAAAGTCTGCCTTTCGCCATCAAGGGAAGAAAAGCTGACGTCACTATTTTTTCTGTCTCGTTCCTTGCCGCACATGGAGCATTAGCCGGCCAGCTGATCAACCTCGTAAACGGTTTTTACTCCGCATCTGCACGGAGGTAACTCGCCGGATGATCAGCAGTTTGCTAAGATGTACAAAACCAGAAAACTGGCCGCCCTCAACTTGTGCAATTCTCTGGTTCCTTCCCAAAAGTGTCCCTCTCAAAGGCATAACTGGAATTCCTGCAATATGCTGCCCTGTAGACAAAAAAAAAGAAAAATTGCCGTAGACCGAAACTGTAGATCGAGAAGCGGGTGAGGGCGACCTCCAGGATCGGGATTTATGGTCATTTTTATTTACACGCCGCTGATCGATGCTAATCAACCCGCTGAGTTCTAAAGTGTGACGATATTACACGCTCGCAAGCTCCAGTGTGTATATGTATAATGAAGACTCTCTCTCTCTCTCTCTCTCTCTCTCTCTCTCTCTCTCTGCGACCACCAGGAGGTGACGAAACAGCAAGTCTGGGAAACGCGAAACAATGAGGCGGCGGTGACTTGTGCAAAGCGAAAATATACATTGACCTTCGCGAAGTGGCTGTCGCTTACCAGCCATTTAGTAGCTGTTTCCTAATAAACCCACCGGACCGGAACTCGCACCCCCACCTCAGGCTTTCTTCTACTGTATTTCCTCCATCCTACGACATCAATTCTTTCAATAGAGGCGTATTGACACCTGCGACTAAATTTGATCACTTTTTTTTTTTTTTTTTTTAAGGGGGAGGGAAGGTGGGCAATTTTTCTTTACAGGGCAGCATATAACAGGTATTTCCTTGGCCTGTTTCCTTTGTCAAGTCATTCATTCCCACACTGTCAAGATTTAGGGAAAGAGATGCCGACGTACTTCTTATCGTGTCGCGGAGGAAGGCGTGTTAATACCGTTGAGTTAAGGAGATGACTGTCAATCTAAATCCTCTCAACATGTTAGAGGTTTTTGATGACAGCGTTAGCAGCATGGCAACACTGCTCCCACAGGCCTGTTGTGCTCACGTTTGGGTTGAACACTAAACACGTTCACCATCTCTCGTAAACTCCATAATCGATGCTTGGCCGCACACCTCCGATGAATTTTACCTTGATTACGAACCACGGCTGCACAGGGGGTGTTTGGCTTGGAGATGTGTGTCTGGGAGATGGGATTGTGTATGTTTACTAGTTGTTGCGGGATGATGGCTGGTCAGGGATTGATATTATTTTAATTTTCAAGAACAAGAAATTGTCTCAAATAATCAAAGATATTTAGCATTTTTTTGTAAACTTTTAACATATCTGGTTCACGATTTAAATTTATTAAAAACAGACATGTATAGCATGTGGCTGATCTAACTTCAGAGCCCGTCAGCTAAACTCACAACTGTTGACAGTTTCTCTGAGCAGACAAAACTCTGCTAATAACAGACACGTTTGCACCCCGGCCAAGAATAAAACTATCAGCATGTTGGCATGATTATTAAGCCCGCCTGCCTGCCACAGTGTCATACCCGACAGTTTCAAGTCCAGGAACATACGTCCAACGCGGCGGGGAAATGCTCCTGTATACAAACTTTTTATTTATTTAACTGTATATTTATTTCTAATTATTTGCTGCATGAGAGAGAGAGAGAGAGAGAGAGAGAGAGAGAGAGAGAGAGAGAGAGAGAGAGAGAGAGAGAGAGAGAGAGAGAGAGAGAGAGAGAGAGAGAGAGAGGGGGGTGTGTGTGTGTGTGTGTGTGTGTGTGTGTGTGTGTGTGTGTGTGTGTGTGTGTGTGTGTGTGTGTGTGTGTGTGTGTGTGTGTGTGTGTGTGTGTGTGTGTGTGTGTGTGTGTGTGTGTGTGTGTGTGTGTGTGTGTGTGTGTGTGTGTGTGTGTGTGTGTGTGTGTGTGTGTGTGTGTGTGTGTGTGTGTGTGTGTGTGTGTGTGTGTGTGTGTGTGTGTGTGTGAGAGAGACGGACATCCCCTATATATCGATCCTTCCTTTCTAATACCTCGGTCAAGCTGCACGCGACCTTAACAACAGCCGCCGCCTCCGCTCGCCGCTGTGTAAACCTCAAAGCTATCAGGGACATGCGGCCGAAGATAGGCCTGTGCACTTCTCCCGTGTTTACTTCGGTCCTTAAGAGGCTTCACCGACTTACAAGAAAAGACTTTCACCGCTACACACACACACACACACATACACACACAGCATCCGTACCTTTACATGCTAGTCCAATGTGAAAATAGGACGAACTATGAAAATGGCGTCGTCTCGTTCAGGGCCGGTACAAGACAATCGCTCAAGAGCCATAGTAAACTGAAAGGGCTTTCACATAAGTTGTTGGGATTTTCATTCGCATTTTCCGACCCTACTGGTAGTTTTGCAAGACTTCTGCGCCATGAACAGGGAACAGAAACACCCATGAGAACTTGGCTGATCTTCCCTGTGGCCGCGACGGACTGTTCGTTAATGGGTCACCACTTCTTCAAAAATAGATTATTGAATACCAGACGGCGGGAGGTACACTGTAATACTAGGGTCACTGATCTTGTTTTGCCGATGATGCAGTAATCCTTGCGTTGTCGCTGGAGGTGTTGGCGATGGCTCACGAGGCACTGCACGAGGAGGCGAAGCCCTTGGGACTTTATGTATCCTGGGCCAAGACCAAGGTATAGATGATTGGATGCTTGCTAGATGAAACGGTACAGTCTGCTCATGCGTGTGGCGAGGACACTGAGATCTCGGAAAATCTCACATTTATTGGTAGTGTAGTTCAGAACAACGGTGTCTCGCCAAGAAGTCTTACGGCGGATTGGCTTGGCCCACGATGTTATGGACTCACTCAGCACGAGTATATGGCGTTGTCGATACCTGTGTAGAAGGACAAAGATCCGGATCTGCAAGTCCCTTGTGCTCCCTGTCTTACTCTATGGCTGTGAGACATGGACCCTGTTCAATGGGTTGTCTCTGTAAGAGACAATCCTGAGCGGAGGAGGCCAAAGGGAAGCCCACAGAGTTCGTGGGTTGAAAAGTCGATAGATCCTGCCAGGAGGTACTTCAAATGAGAAGGGGGCCTACATGGAGACTTGCCCGGAGGGACCCCCGGACTGAGTGTCGTAGGGTGGGTCAGGTGACGCGCCCCCCGGCGTATGGCTCCAGTGATTGATTGATTGATTGATTAATACTTTCAAGAGGCTTGTAAATGGGCCATGAGGCTGATGCTGATAATAGAAGCCAATGAATGAAAAGTTTGAAGACTACCGCGTATGGTCTAGTCTCTAGTTCGTCGTATTGGTGGTGTGTCTTCTCATGCTCTCCAGAACTTCTATCAACCATAACTTCAGCAGATTCGGTCAAGAGGAGCACCGGGGACGGGGGGAGCAGCATGGGCCAAGCAAGTTATATACTACGGCAGCCACTTAAAATAAAAAATCCCCTGCACCACTAAAGGGCTGGGGCGGTCAGCCAGGCTCCTCAAAAAGCCTACAGGTGCTATAGCCAGCACATTAAAAAATAATAAATAAGTAAGTAAATAAATGAAAAAAAGGTGATTGAGTGAACTATTTCAGAAAACAAATCATTCAGTTCATGTGAACTGCCTACGTCAGGGGCTGGCAAGTCATATGGCTTCATAAGCTTTTTGTTTGTTTGTTTACTTATTTCATGGAAAAAATATCAATGAGTCGCAACGCAAAGATTTGGTTCTACAACTCTAGAGGTAATTCATCATTGACATATCATTCCGTGAGCTGCTTGACATACCACTAGCAGGTTGCCGACCACAGGCCTACGTAGTGCCCGTGTATACGATATGTCACCATTAACTTACGTGAGACACACGGAATAAGGATCGAAGCAGCTGTTACACTCCACACTGACCTTTATTAATTAATGAAACCATCGTTACGTCAGCGGGAGTCTGACATTTGCATCCGGAGTGACAACTTGAAAAATCAATTCCTGCGTAGTCTTTCTTTACCTGTGCTGTTTCTGACGCGCCCTGCGATCACAGCCACGACCCAACCGTGCAATTGCGGTGAACATGGATTATCCTAAGACGAAGTTAGTGGTATTTCGTTTCAGCCCGCCCCTCCCCTTTATCACCGATTTTCCAACTAAGCAACCAAATAATGTAACCAAACACGTGCCAAACGTGGACCGTTGACTATAATCATGCGGGGGGCTTAAACGACCACAAAAAAAATATAACCAGAACCTTGGAGACTCACCACATGGTGAGCCACGAGACAACGCCGGCCTTCCCCCCCGGACAGGAGGGTCTTCTTGCCGAGGGTCCCATGATGATGCCGGCAGCCCTTCCACGTCCTGGGAGGGAGGATGACACGGGGCGAGAGGAGGCGGCAGAGGCGGAAAGAGAAGGGGGAGCAGAGACGGAGGGGAATAATGGAGGGAGAGAGGCAGAGATGCTGTGCAAAGAGATGCAAGAAGAAGCACGGGATTGGCGGTCTTGCGAGGTAGACATGGTGAACGCATAGGCAGGAAACGTTAACTTTCCTTGTAACGCTTCGCTGAACCTTGCGCAAGAGTACACTTGTTTCGAATAAAACAATGGGTCACTATATACGGCGGACAAGAGTTACGCAATACTATTTCTTTAAGGTTTTCTCTATTCAATGAACCACCAGTTTCCTGAGTTATGGTGTCAGTTGTCTATTTTCTACTTTCTACGTTGAGAGGTAGTTATGGTTGACGGGTGGATGGAGATTCTGCTTTTTTCTTCTCCTTACGGGTGTGCGAGAGCTTGGCGCAGCTTCCCTACAGCTAGACCGCGAGGTACAGACTGTCCGCGAGATGGAATGTCCTTTGGTGTGCATGGAATAAAATGTCATGGTATCGATCGACGTCGACGCGGGGTAGCTAACGGAGAAGCTTGACAGAGTACATTAACGGACAGACAGACTAGTAACACCGATTTAATCAACTTCTATAACTGGAGATCTCTGAGAAAATTTTCAAGTGATTAATACCGTGAAAAAGTAAGTTTCGGTAAATGCCTTAACGACCTTGTAAGTCATCTCTGAATCCTCTTGCACCCAACTCCCAATCAACTTTGAAATATATTTTGTTCCTTTCCTTGACACAGCCTCAGCTCATCTTTGCACTAAAGGGGCTATCACACTGGGATATTTTTCCTCCAACCTCCAATTAATCGGCGGTACCGCACACCTCCAGTACTTTTTGCGCCAACTATTGGAGCAGATTTGCAACCCGCAGCTTTCGAGAAGGAATCTGATATGCTATGTAAATTGTTGAGAAAACAAAATAGTTTGCCATAGTGATTTTATTTCTTGCATAACTTGCAACATAATAAGGATTATGAATAAGAAAAAAATAAACAAAAACAAAACTTTATAATAGAACATAAGTTGTCAGTTGACCTCTTAACATAAATAAACACCAACACCGTGAGAGAGTAGCGATGGCCAGCCAAGGGACCAGAATTATTTGGACAAGAGTAGCGGAGACGAGCCTCATAGAAGCAGTGAGGGATCACCCAACCCTGTGGGATCCGCAGAATGAAAAATAGAAACTGAAAGGACCGTAAAAACCATCACCATCAGTGGCTAAGGTCATGAACCCAACCTAACCTAACCTAACCTAACCTGTCTGCTGGCAACCCCAAACTGTTATGTCCTTGCTAACCACTGCCGGCTCCACATATGCCTCTTTTTCTTGGCTTAAAATTCATTCCAGTGAAAATGTAACAGTGCTGCGGTGACAGTTCTCGAATAGAAGCCCGTCGCCTTGAAGAGGTCGGCCATTGTTGCCGGAGCTGGAGATCAACGTAAACAAACGTGTCTGCTAGGTGTCGGCGGTAGTGGCTGAAATCGGAGGTTGGAGGTAGGATGTCGGCGGAAAAATAGCCCAGTGTGATACCCCCTTAAGGAAGCCTCCCTTAAAAACAATCTCTGAGTCCCCTGCTACTTAACCCTGAAGATATTTTGCCACTTCAGCTCTGAAAGTAGCCATATAACTCTCTTGATGTTTCAGCCTCGGGTACACACACACACACACACACATGATAAGGTAATACAAGTAAGGAGACGTGGAGACGAGACAACACGAGATTAACTCTTATCACGTTGTTATGAGTCATTATTATGGGGGGGATTCTGGAGCTGCCCTGTGTAAGCCACCCGGCCTCTTGCAGTTTGACAAAGTAAGCAGAAGGATTATAGGTAAGGAAGAGGTCTAGAATGTTGGGCCTGTCTCCAAGACGGTCGGGAATACGTGTAGGGTGCTGAACCAACTGCTCTAGGTCGTTGAGGAGAGCAAAGTTGTAGGCTTGTTCACCAGGCTGGTCAGTGAAAGAAGATGAAAGCCAAAGCTGTTGGTGAACATTGAAATCTCCCAAGATGGAGATTTCAGCGAAGGGAGAGTGAGTCAAGATGTGCTCCACTTAAGAATTCAAATAGTCAAAGAATTTTACATAGTTAGTAGAGTTAGGTGAGAGATAAACAGCACAGATGTATTTAGTAATAGAATGACAATGAAGTCTTAGCCAGATGGTGGAAAATTCAGAAGAGTCAAGGTCATGGGCACGAGAGCAAGTGATGTCGTTGCGCACGTAGGCGCAACATCCAGCTTTGGATTGAAATTTAGAATAGAGATAGTAGGAGGGAAGAGAGTAGAGGTTGCTCTCAGTAGCCTCTCAAGTCGGCAGCCAGAAGGGGAGTCCTCCCTGAGGGAATTTATGCCCCCCCCCCAGGGGGGGCTCCGAGGCAGTGTTATTTAGAGAAGTAGAGAAAGTCCGCATAAATATAAATTTATTCGGCTCTTGAGTACTGTCTTGTGAGACAGGCGTTTTGAAACTTTTTTTGTTAAGAACATGAGAACATAAGAACACAGGGAGACTGCAAGAGGCCGAGTGGTCTACACAGAGCAGTTCCAGAATCCCCCCCACTTCTCACAATGGTGTAGTTTCAGGGGTTACAGGTAGAGGCTTGATCCTCGTTTACCTCCGGTACGGGCGTACGCTCCAGTACTCTGTCACCTTACTGCACCCACACCTCACTACCACCTGTCATCCTCGTCCATGTAGCTATCCAGTCTACTCTTAAAATGTCCCTGCACTAACTATGTGATTGCTTAGTCTATTCCATTCCCCCACTACCCTATTACTAAACCAATGCTTGCCTATTTCCCTCCTAAATCTATACTTTTTAATTTAAATCCATTACTGCGTGTTCTAGCCTGCTGGCTAATTCTCAGAACTTTACTTATATCACCTTTGTTGTAACCCTTGACCCATTTGAATACTTCTATCAGATCTCCCCGCACTCTTCGTCTTTCTAGTGGATGTAAGTTGAGATGTTTCAGCCTATCTTGATATGGGAGGTTCCTCAGCCCCTGAATCATTTTGGTCATCCTTTTCTGAACTGATTCTAGCAAGTTGATGTCCATTCTGAAGTGTGGGCACCAAAACTAACAGCATAATCTAAGTGTGGCCTAACTAACGCTAAATAAAGTCTGAGGATGACCTCTGCACTTTTGTTGGTTACCGTCCTGTTAATAAGCCTAATACCCTGTTAGCCCTATTCCTCGCACTAATACATTGCTTCCTTAGTTTTAGGTCAGAGTCCACTAACACTCCCAAATCCCTTTCACACTCTGATCTGCCGATCGCTGTGGAGTCTAATCTATACCCGTGTAATAGGTTGCGTGTTCCTACACTTAGTACGCAACACTTGGTGATGTTAAAATGCATCTGCCATTTCTCTGACCAAGCTGACAGTTTGTTGAGATCCTCCCTTGTCCTTATAGTGCGTCCTGTTTTGGTGTCATCCGCAAATTTACCTATGTCACTAGTTATCCCATTGTCTATGTCACTGATGTAGATAATGAATAAAAGCGGGCCTAAAACTGAACCTTGGGGAACCCCACTGGTAACATTACCCCATTCGGATTTTTTACCGATAATGGTAGCCCTGTTTCCTGTCGCAAATCCACGCCCTAATCCAATCATAAACCTTCCCACCTATTCCATGAGCCCTGACTTTATTTAACAGTCTCTGGTGAGGTACCTTATCGAAGGCCTTGCTAAAATCACGATAAACTACATCGTAACTCTCATCATTGTCAGCTGCCCCGTATGCTCTATTATAAAAGGATAAAAGATTAGTAAGGCACTACTTTCCTTTAATAAACCCATGCTGAGTCGTGAATTTAATTATGTCTGTCAATATGGTCCCTAATACTATCTGCTATTATTGACTCAAGCATTTTACCTATAACTGACGTCAAACTGATCGGCCTATAGTTTTGCATAGAAGATTTGTCTCCCTTCTTAAATATTGGAATAACGTGTGCCTGCCTCCATGAAACAGGCACCACCCCTGTGTCTAGCGACTTCCTAAAAACTTCAGTTAGCTGCCCACTGATTTCAGATTTACATTATTTTAATACCCTGGGAAAAATTTCATCTGGCCTTGGCGCCTTAGTAACTTTGAGTCTATCTATCTGTCTAATCACGACCTCCCTACTTACGTTGATGTCGGTTAATTCTTTTACCTCTTCTCCCCAGTAGATCTGTTCTCCCTGAGGTATCTCGTCTAATCTTTCTTCGGTAAATACAGTTAAGAAATATCTGTTTAACGCCTCACTCATTTCCTCATCTGTATCTATCAGTGATTCTCCTGACTTAAGCGGCCCTAATCACGGAACAAATTCGGCTCGCTATCCGTGTCAGAAAAGCTAGTTTTAAGTGAATAATCCCGCCAGTTTCCTAGCTATAAATCAGGTCTTCGACTAATTTACAACATCCATCCCAACGTTGTTCGGGCACGCGTCGTATATCCCGGAATTTTGTCCGATTTACGGTGTGTCCGGAACCCTGAAAGTCCAATTTATCCGACATCCGAAATATATAGGGTTTACTTTATAACGCACACCAACGTTGAAGTTCATATTTGAAGCGTACATCCTCCTCAACAAAATATTATGAGCGGTATAACTGTTGAAAGGTTAGGAAACAGAACAGGATGCGGCTAGAAACCGTGAAAATGGACTGGACGGGCTGGACCTCCACGACCCAGAGCATGTTCACATCGGCTTGCTCTCTGACTCAGCCACCCTTGCCCTCCATTTCCCTCCTACAGGACGCCAGCGAAACAATAGCATGTGCGGTAATTTCCACGGCCACACCCACTCACGCAAACATTGGAGTGGAGAAATTAAAAAGGAAACGAGAAAATTCAGGCAGTTCACAGACATTACTTTTGGTTTTTAGAAAAGAAAATCAGGATGGCGGAGGTGGTGGTGATGGGACATGTCGAATGTCTAGCATTTGTATTTTGTTGACTTGGATTGATGATATCTTGTGGTGCCCGGAAATTAGTGTATTTTTAAGGAAACACATGTAATATGTATTAATGACCGTCAAGCTAGCCAGACGAGTCAAGTTAATTCAGTCACAAATTCCATCCCCCCCTCCTCCTCTCCCCCCTATACAATCAGCTAAGACCGGTTGTGACCTTGGAGGCAGGATCCTTCTCCAAGGTTGAGACAAAGGCGTGAAGATTATTTGTTCGCTCAACGCTAGGTTTGGCTTAATCTTCATAAGTGTATCAAATTTATTTTTTTGTGCCCTAAATTTTAGTGATCAGAAGTCATTAACTCATTTAATGCCATTTAATAATAATAATAATAACAATAATAATAATAATATTAATATTAATAATAATAATAATAATAATAGTAATTATAATAATTACAACAATAATTAATAATAATTAAACAAATGGCAAGGTTAATTATACACATTAGTTTTCAATGCTTTAAAAATAGTTAGTTACCTGAGCTGTGTGTGTGTGTGTGTGTGTGTGTGTGTGTGTGTGTGTGTAATTCACCACGACCTGGACTCGTCATCGCCAGCAAGTACCCTCCCGACTAGAGCAAGGTTCATTATACCGTAGTCGATCCCTGGGTGCTGCTGCACACATCCCATCCCATCCTCCTTGTTCAAGCAAGGAGAGCAACCGCTTCTTGTCAGTTGTCAGCGGAAAAATCCCGACCGGAGAGGAGCTCGAGACAGCCTGGCGGGCCGAAGCCTGACAGGGCAGAGTTTTTTACCCACTGAGTTATCGGAGCGGTGTGTGTACACACACACACACACACACACACAACACACACAACACACACACAAACAAACAAACACAAACAAACAAACACATAGACTGGCAGATAGATAGACAGTAGGCAGGTAGATAGATAAATAGATAGATAGATATATACATCTATTTTGCTCCGGAAAATTGGATAATTTAGTACTATACGAACTCCGAACTCATTTACCCCAAGATCTATATATTTAGATCTTGATTTACCCTGCCTTTCTATACCCTAGACCTAGACAGTACCAGCTTGCACCTCAGACATAACATAACCTCAATCTGGGAGAGGATTACATTGATATTATGGATCAGTGTGCAAACAGCGCGTCCTACACAATATTCTATACACATTTCTGTCAACTGCAATCACCACCCCTGAGGTATATCATACTTGAGAAGCCATGCTATAACATAAAGCAACCTTTCATTACACTAGTGGAAGGAGCCTTGCCAAACACATAAGACCTTGGACGGGGCACTGCTGCCAGGGAGAATAGTCTTTACGTCACCCTTGTGGACAGAGTATTGCCAAGAGGCGCACACACTCCCCTCTGTTACACACAAGCTTGTCCTCAGCTTTGTCTAGTCGCGGAACATGACTCGCAAAATACGAAAGGAAACAGATCAATTAATAATTTTCAGACTAACTCACATATATATGAAACGGATTGACACACACACACACACACACACACACACACACACACACACACACACACACCAAAATTGACAATTTAACACCAATTAATCAGGTAGGTAAATAATGATGAAATAATGAATACGAGTAATTACTGCAAAACACGTTGGGTGAAGAATCAATAGGCAATTAAGCCTAATCTTTAGTAAAGTATACCCTGCAGTAGTGGCATCACTTGATTTATCTACGAACAGGGACTGTGAAGTAATTGGACATGTAACTGCTTTCAAGAAAGCAATAACTGACCCAGGTTTTCTCATGAGTTTGGAAGTGCTCACCTCAGTTCTAAGTGTTACTAAACCCTTGCCAGAGAAGCTGCAGGGGTCACAACAAGAACTGATGGGAGCTCTTGGAAGTGTACAGAGCTGCATAGATGTATACTTCAGTCCTATCGTGATGGAGATAAGTTCAACCATCGTTTTGCCCAAGCTGAGGAAGGGTACGGAGATACCATCCAGAAGCCTTGAACAATCAGGTAGTCAGAAAAATAAGGCTAACCCTCAATCAGCAACTCCGCAGGAATACTATCGAGGAGATTATATTTTTCTCCCATTTTTGGACTCTGTGCTAACATAACTCAGGGAAAGGTTTGCATCTGAAACCGATAGGAGTCTTTTGTTGGGAAATCTTGTTCCCTCTCTTTCAGTTGATACTGATTTTAGTGAACTGAAGGCGGCAGTTAAATTTTATGGAAAAGTTCTTGGTGATGCAGATCTCGTAGAAGCTGAATATCTACGGTGGCAGAGTTATTGGAAGCGTAATGAATCTCATGAGAGGCCAAACCAAGTTCTTGAGAGTCGAGACACTGGCATGTGCCAAAAAATTGGGCACATATCCAAATCTTTCCACCTTACTGCAGATTTTTTCAACTCTACCTGTCAGCACTTCCACCAATGAGCGATTCTTTAGTGTCCTTAAATTGCTTAAAACATACCTTAGGAACACAATAACATAAATCATGATCAATGACAATGACTTAAATCTTGATCATGATGAAGTCCTTAATGAATTTGCACGTAAGAACAGACGCCTAAATTTGAGGTAAACCAGTTTCAATGTACTGTTAACGGTAACTAATTCATCTAGTTAATTCTTATTTTATACTCATAAAATACCTGACCCACTTTCCATGTATCTTGGTAGAAATATGTATTATAGCAGCACCCTATATAAACGAGGACTAGACAACATGTATGAATATAACTTTTTTTTTCCTTGCCAGTATATTACTTTTTTTTAAGTAAGTAGTGCTGTTTGGTAAGTCTTTGCAGTGCAAATTACAGAAATGAACAAGATTAAAAGCAATATTCGCTCAAGTAACAAAATACCGTAAATACGTTTCAAATTATTTAAACCCCCCAGATTTATGTTGTACTTATATGCAACCAACAAATTTCTAAAATGTACAATATATGTATATGTATGTATTAATGCATGTATTTAAAAAAAATAATAGATGTAGCCTAACGGTCTAACCCAAATACCCAAGCTGTATGGGATTCCTGCGCTTGGAAAAATTATGGACACAGAAAATTATATATATATGTATATATATATATATATATATATATATATATATATATATATATATATATATATATATATATAGATAGATAGATAGATAGATAGATAGATAGGCGGTGGCCGAACTGGTAGCGTTCTGGGCCCACATTCACCGCGTGATGGACGACGCGGGTTCGAATCCCCACGCTACCACTCGGATTTTTCAGTCACCGCCGAGTGGCTTAAAACTACCCACATGCTGTCCTGAAGACCACCCATCAACCCGGACTCTAGAGGGAGCCGTCCAAGCGAATCAAGAACGAGTTCCGGGGGGCAGTATGAGCCAATGCAAGATGGCGCCACTATAAACACTCGCCTGCGCCAGAACGGGCTGGGCCGACCATCAGGCCCCACCTGGAAGAAGCCTTGGGCCGACCATCAGGCCCCACCAGGAAGATGCCTACCGGCGCAACAGGCAACGACGTAAACAAAAAAAAACAAAAAAAAAAGTATATATATATATATATATATATATATATATATATATATATATATATATATATATATATATATATATATATATGCCCCCCCCATTTTCATTTTTTCTGGGTACGCCACTGTGTGTGTGTGTGTGTGTGTGTGTGTAATAATAATAATAATAATAATAATAATAATAATAATAATAATAATAATAATAATAATAATAATAATAATAATAATAAAATTGCGTTACAAACATGGAGAAATACGAGTTTCGATGAAGTGATGGAGGGCAAGGGGAGGATTGACAGTAATGCACTGTAGTGTGTCAGTCAGGTGACTGGTGGGTCGAATCTCTGGATAGCGGCGGGGTGTGAATCCTATATAATGTGTGTGTGTGTGTGTGTGTGTGTGTGTGTGTGTTACGGTTTCAGGTTGTTGTCATACTGACGATGATACTGTTATACATAATGCCTATTACTAGTGTCAGTGTGAAGTACTTCTGGGAAAGCAAGTGATATACTGTACAAAGACCCAAGAGAAAAGCATTCAATAGATGGTGTGATAAAATTAAGACGTTGACAAAACGTGTACATTGAAATTGTGAACAATAAAGAGGCACAAGACAGAAACGAATGGAAACGGCAGTAAGAGCCCTTTTTTCCTACGGTAGGATAATACATATACTTTGTCTAGAGTCTCTAGACTCTACTAGACAGATTTTGCCCACATAGGGTCGATATGTTTCGAGGTTGTGGCTTGGGTAATTTTCTACGTTTATTTTCTCCCTTTTATACTTGATATTTTTGCTTGCTGTGATATGATTTTATGGTGATTTTATTGAATTATTATTTTTCTCTCTTCAATCGTTTCGGTTTATTTATGAGTCACTAAAATCAACAGCGTAACTCGATCATTATAACAATCTAGTTAATTCATTCCAATATTTTACCGTAGAAAACTACTTAAATGACAGTCAAACTTGCTCATCTACGACAGGACAACATCTAAGTGCAGTACATAATCATTTAACCCGTCTAGCCACGGTCCACCATTGACAACCTGGGAGAGTCCTCGGAGACGCTACAAATCCAAGCATCAACTACAACACTCATCATTAACAGTTACTGAAGGGTGTAAGAATACCATTTGAGAGCCACGCATGGATGGTGGAGCAATTCCCACCTCTGCCCTGTACCTCGATCCCGCCCGCCTCCCCGCCGTGTCATCTGCTTGCTGTTTACCTCGTCCCCTGACCCCGGGTGAAAAGAGGTGAAAACGTTGTTACTCACCAGAAAACCATCCTGTTGATGAACCCCGCGTCGTCCCTCGGGTTGGGGGGCTGCTTCTTGCGTGCCTGATCCATTGTGGTGTTCCTCGGTTCACGGAGGGAGAGTACTGGCAGGATAGCGTGTTCTCCTCGCCAAGACAAAAGGGACACACAACCTCCCCGTCCTAGTGCTGGGCCGGCTCTGCGCGTTTTCTCTCGACTCTCGCTCATTTGAGTTGTCTCGTCTCTGTTTCTACTCGGCAACTTGGCAACTCAATTTTCATCATATGGCGCCAGATTCACTTCGAAGCAGCATCAATGAATCGCTGAACTTAAGAATGATATGGGAATGGACACGATTTTACGGTCAGGGCCATATTCTTAAACACTTCGGTGCCCAAGTACACATATTTGACAAGGCTTTCACGGGAGTTGTGGGCATCTCCAGGGGTAGTTTTATGATATGGTGGTATAGTATGACCCTTCCCCTGTACCATGAACTATAAAAAACAGTCATGAGAAAGCATTCTAGCTCTTTCCTGGCCTGTAGAAATAACTGACGGAGATTGGAGGAAGGAGGGGAAAGGATAAAGGGCAATAATGGAAGAAGAGGAGGAGAAGGAAGAGGAGGAGGAGGAGGACTAGAAAAGAAAGTCATAATGCATGGAGAAAAACAAAAATAAAAACAATAGATGTGAGTCGGTAATGTCTAAGAATACCGACCTGAGTGTCAGATTGTGTATTTCCTCGGCTGACAGTCAGTGAGGTCGAGGAAATACACTTGCAGTAGAAATGGCAACGGGAATATCTTGTCAACGTGAAATGTATTAGCTAAGAGGAGGGCATGAAAACACTAATAAAAGAAAGAAAAACGATACAAGATTCTGGCAATAAACCGGAAACACACTCACTTACTCACTCGATTAACTCAGAGGATTGGAAGAAGATAAAAGAAAAAAGGTCTTGAAAGAAAAAGGAAGGAAAGCGCTTTACACTAATCGAGGGAAAGAAAGAGAGAAGTAAATAAATAAGTCCATGTGTGAAAAAGGAGCAAGCAAATCCGTCATACCTCTGGCAGGGCGGATCAGCTGATACCACTCCACCACACCCACGGCTGATGAGGATAGGGAGGCAACGAGAGTGAGCCCCACCGCCTAACTAGCCCCATAAAACACACAAGAAGACGTACCTCACCCTCCGGAACTCTGTAGAGCAGCTGCTGAAGGTTACTAGAGGCTGACAACCTTTTCAGTGGCGTATAATCTCGGGTGTTGTCTTCCTCAGCGTCTGTTGGCCATTTCCTCTTGCATCACGGTGGTGTCATGGGGGGAATAGCGTCTTCCCAGCGTAATCAAGTAAGCTTGTGGTGGCCCTGTTTACAAGTGTATGTTATTAGGGTGCGGCCATACTGCACGCGGTTTGCTGGGAGGGTAGCGGGACGCCTAGCGGGTCAGAGGCAAGAACAAGCATGTTATCTAATAGGAGTGGCCATTCAGGACGCGGGTAGTGGGTTTCCTCTAAGCTTACCCGCTACCCGCATCATGTATGGCCACTCCTATTAGATAACATATGTTTGTTCTTGCCTCTGACCCGCTTGGCGTCCCGCTACCCTCTACCCTCCCAGCAAACCGCGTGCAGTGTGGCCGTACCCAAAGTTAGACGTTATTACCAGTGGTGGATCTAGAATTTTTTTTTTTTTTTGGGGGGGGGTGGGGCACTAGGCACTCGGCTCCCAACTGAAATTTCTCGGTTGAATAGAGATTTTGGGTTCTATTCCCGGGCAGAGTGAGAGTTAAAATTGGCTTTCTCTACACCCCAGCCCTGCACCTCCGTAGCTGAGTGGTTTCCGTGACTGCCTACCACTCCTCGGGGCACTGGTTCAAGTCCAATTAGGTGCCTTCACCACATAGCCCACCCAGCTATTGCTCCTGTTCATCCTTCCTTCCGGGTTGGTCGATAAACAGGTACCTGAGGAAAATTGAGGAAGGTAAATTGTGGGAATCCGGACGGCATAGGGCCAAGTGTGTGTGTATGTGTGTCACAGAGTTTGTGTGTGTGTATTTACCTGTTTGTAGGTAAATACACACACACTCCGGTAGCTCAATCAACTAGAGCGCCATGCTGTAAGGCTTCACGGCCAAACAGGCGGAGGTTCGAGCCCCGCTCAGGGCGGATTCTTTCCATTGACTAGGAGTGGTTACTGTCCCTCCTTGAGCAAGGAGGATGGGGTGTGTGGTGCGTGAGGTCCTGGTAGTACCCAGAGATCGACGATGATGAGCATGCACTTGCTCATGTCGGGAGGGTACCTGCTGGCAAAAGCGAGTTCAACTCGTGATCAGGCCGTGGTGAATTACTCACACACACACACACACACTTGGCCCTATGCCGTCCAGATTCTCACAATTTACCTTTCCCAAGTTTCCCCAGGTACCCATTTATCGACCAACCCAAAAGGATGGATGAACAGGAGCAATAGCTGGGTGGGCTGTGCGCCGAAGGCACCTAATCAGACTTAAACCGGTGCCCCGAGGAGTGGTAGGTGTCACAGTGTATTTACCTAGTTGTGACATACGGGAAAAGTTACAATTATACCTGTTATACTGATGCCAATCTTCAGCACAATTACCTTAAGGATCATGGGCAATAGTAAGCCTGGCTTAAGGAGACTGACTCCTTTGCTTGACGATATTCCCATCCCCATAGTGTAGTAGTTAGCACAGGCCCCAGGTACCTTTTTATTGCTCAGCCCAGAAAGGAGGATGAAGAGCTGGATGCCAACTGCCCTGTCCTGGAATTGAACCTGGGAACTTGATTTGGAGCTAGGCAAGCTAACAGCTACACCATGGAAGCACTCTGTTAATAGCTTACACATTTATATTTTCTCTTAGAGTACATTATGTACAATCAGGTTTTTAGTAGCAAAGTATCATCACACAAACCTACATGTGTTGTCTCCTTTCATTTTAGGACACACAGGAAAACTCAACGATCCAAGAGGTGCCAGAAGGTATGTGCCACAAGGAGTTAAAAATTACTGAAAACTGGGTTGAAGTGCCTTACCAACCACACTAAAACTATGCCAGCTAAATTCATGGATCCCAACATGAGGAAAATGTTCTAGTAGTCATATACTCCCTTGCCTTGAGGTCAACCACTCTTGTTTTTGCTGATGATGCATTAATCCTTTCTGAGTCACTGAAGGTTCTGGTGATGGCTGGATGGGACAGAGACAGTAATGTAGGTATGTATTAAAAGTTTGGTATAGTTGTAAGAGCAAAGCAAGGAAATCGTAGAGTGGCTGAGTGGGTAAAAAGCAGAGTGCCCTGAGATTATTTGGACATGTGGTGAGGATGAGGTTGTCAAGAAACTATATAAAAACAGGATTGAGGGACAATGTCAGAGGGGGAACACCAGTGAAATGGATTAACCTGTCCGCTGCGATTGGCACGGATTTGGCTTTCGCTGGTAGCCTGGTAACATATACTCCCAGGTCTTTCTCTTTCTCTGTGGTGGATAGTGGAGTGTTTCCCATATGGTATGCTGGATATCCCCTCCCAAGGTGCATGACTACATATTTCTTCATTGATTTGTAGCAGCCACTTTTTCCATTCCTGTAGTTTGGTGATGTCTTCTTGTAGGAAATCCACAGTCAAGGGGTTAATAGAGAAAATGAGTTGGAGAGAGAGAGTCGGTAGTCAAGGGTTTGAGTTTGCCGAAAGGGAATACTAGAACAGGGAAGGTTGTAGACCCTTCTGTGGTTAGCATACTCGGCTCACAACCGAGAGAGCCGGGGTTCGATTCCTGGGTGGAGTGGAAAAATTTGGACGGCTTTTCTGATACCCTACACCCCTGTCCACTCAGTAGTGAATGGGTACCAGGTATTAATCAGGGGTTGTGTCCCATCTCCTGGGATCTGTTCCCTTCTCCAATAATTCCTTCCCCTTCTGTCTCTCTCCAGCATATGACCACAGATGTTGCGCCGACTAAACAAAACTTTCCAACTGTAGACCATTCTGTTCTGGCCACTCCCTAAAGGGAAGTTCTCATGAGGAAATAGGGCATTGGAAATATAGACATATAGATGGCAGTTTTAAGGCTTATGTCTCTCATAATATGTAGGTTGTTTAGATGTTGCAATTATTTGAAAGTAGAAAATTATTCCCATATTTTTCACCTTAGGGAATGGCTTCATATTCTTTGATCGAGAATTACCACCGGAGATGTTTGAAGAAATATTCCAGAATGTGCCAGCTGTGGACCTCATAAGATCATTGCCAAGAGTCTGTCGTTATTGGTACCAGCTCCTAACTGATAGAATGTTCTGGTTCCGAAAGTAAGTTGTAATTTAATTGTAATCTTGAAATTTACATTGTGTAACTTATATGTAAAGACTTGTCAAAACCAATCCACTACCTGTTAAAGAATGCATTAAAATTCATAAATATGCATGAATTTACATCCCTAAGTTATATCTCTATCTATCTTTCTGTCTATCTATCAATATTTATCTAACTATCTATAGTGCTAGAAAGCCAGCCTAGATGTGGTGGTGGCAGTTATCACAGGAAAATTTATTTGTACTCAAGATCAATCATTATTTTGACTATCAGGTGTTTTGGAAAATCCTTCTTCCTTTTTGTACCATGAAAATGAGGGTTGACTGTACATGTACTCAAACTCTAGAATGTAGAAAATTACATTTTTACCACCATGGTCTAGCACAGTTTATTAATATTACTGTTAACCTTACTATGTACTTGTTACAGACTTAAGAGAGAAGGTTTCAAGGTATCTGAGATCACTGAAAGGAGGCTTGCTGAGGAGATGGATGATGGCAAGGTTCTGCGTATTTTGCAGGGGATAACTGGTGGCTTTCTACCATTCAACTCTAACCTCATTCGCAATCCCAGTGGTGAAGGTGAGAGGTCCTTTGTCATTGTCCATTCCACATACTTTTTTTTGTGTGAGATCTTGCTCATCCTATCATGTATAATACACGATAGGTTGACAAATTAATGTGAGAGAGGTACCAAACAAACTCATGCAAAAATCCATTTCATTATCATTCATTGTTAATATTATTAAGGAATTAATAAAGTTTGTGCCGTAGACAAATATGTAGTATTAAATGTAAATATACTGACTTAAAAATTCTGGGAATGAGAGCAAGAGGCCATCCCAGGATGAGAAAACATGGGGAGGGTGAAGCACAGATTCTCTGAGGATTAATTAATTTTTTGCTTCTGCATACAGTATGGATGGCAGACTTGCCAGGTCATTGTTGGAGTTATTTGCAGACATGCATGAGAAAATCATCCCAACAAACACACATGAAAATTATTGATAAATCTTTAGTTTGTTTCTGTAGATTTTTTAATTTTTTTATTTATTTTTATTTTTATTTTTATTTTTTACTATTCCTATTATAAAGTCCACACCCAACAACCTCAAAATAATTCCCTCACAACTTCTTCAGAAAAAGCCCAAAAGGGCAGGATATCATTGGCCTTGACAACCCTGCTTCTGCCCCCCCAGCACACCATTGTCTACCACCCATGGCTTTCCTTCCCATTTCTATCAACAAACTGAAGTAGGCGGAAGGACAATAAAACCAGAAGTATGAGAAGTGCATAAACTACTGGAGGTTCAAGATGTAAAGAGTATCCCAGGGCCTGATGGTATATCTAACTGCATACTTAAAAATACTGAGACCAACTGGCAGATAAGATTCACAGTATAACAGTGTGCTCAATGAAAGAACAGGAAGTGCCATGGGAGTGGAAGATGGCCAGTGCAATGTTAACCTACAAAGGAGGCAATAAAGAAGAACCCTTGAACTATAGACAAGTGTCCCTGATTAGTATAGTTGCTAAATTGTATGAGAAAATACTAAGAAAGATGATAAAATATCTAGAAAAGATGGGTATTTTGACTGAAAGCAAGTTTGGATTCAGATGTGGAAAGTTGCCACTAATTTGTTGAGGCTCTACTGCAGTTAGGGTAGCTTTAAAAGGGGTAAGAAAAAGAAAGGAGCATTACTTTAAAGGTGTTTTTACTGTATGTATATGTTGTGTATGTTTTTCAGATGAATTCCAACACTGGAGAGTGAAGCATGGTGGAAATGATTTGATAGTGGAGTGTCCTCCTGTTGGCAGTGACAGCATTCCTGAGGAGGCAGGTTTACCTACACAACACTGCTTTGTGTCCTCCTACGTCTCTTGTTACCGCTCACAGACCATCATGCTCAAGGGGCTCGGTATTGAGCCTTGGATGCTGGACATCCTCAGACCAGAAATTAAAGTTTCAGAATGGTTTGTGGAAGGCAATGTTTACCTGATTTTCTTATTGGTATTTTTAGTTGCTGAGTTTTTAATTCTGAATAAAATTTTGTTTCCTGTTTGTTATTGTAAAATGATGTATAATCCCAATGAAAAAAAATCTCAAGCTATACCATTCGTTAGTTTAGCATTTTATTTAAAATTCTTACTTTGACTCAGTTTACCTAAAACTTCAATACACCTGCTTGCACTTAACCAAAAAGTTTAAAATGGATAGGCATACTTTTATATTTTGCTGGCTTTTATTTCTGTATCAAGAATTTCTGATAAGCTACAGAAAAGCAGTGTAAACAGATTACAAAAGTACAACATGAAGTTGATTGATATGCATCATCAGTCAGGTGGTGTGCTTCATATTCTGTCTTGTAAATTGACTTTGTCTTCATTGACAGGGTGTCTGCCAGATTTGATTGCCATTCTAAAAGTCAGACATCAGTGGAGCTAGTCACAGGCACGACAGGGTCAACCGTGCATAACATGGTCTGGTCATCAAAGCATGACGGTGTCATCCTTTGCAGATGGTATCAGGTGATTATATATTCATATTTTTGGCACTTTATTTATTATATGGAAGTTTTCATTCCTTCATGCAGTTTGCATGGTGTGAATGATAATATATCCTACTACTTCCTGAGATGTCTTCACCACTGAATGAGAAAGTTAATTACCTTAGAAATTAAGATAAAACTAATTCCAAGTGAGAGAGTGGAAAGAGTGCAGCAGATCTGTGCTGAGTATGGTATGTCTGAATCAATGATCTGTAAAATATTATAAAACAATGGAGAAATTAAAAGTGTAGTAGTGGTGAAGGGAATCTTTAGGTTAAGCAGTTCACCCAACTCCCTACCTTCATGTACACACTCAAATAAGTATCGTTACACATTCAGGATGATACAAACTGACACCAAGGACGAAGCCATTGATAACATGCTTTTCATGTTGGTATCACTGTGTGTGTTGGGTGTGGCTTCACTTGCCTGAATCAGGTGAGCAGGACTCTCAAATGAAGTAGTAGAATTTGAGTTGGCACAGTAACGCTTCATGAAACATACAGGTGGAGTCTTAGTTGAAGTGAATTGATCCGTGTTGTATGTAGCACTATAATATTGTCGTGTTTGGGTCATTGCTTTAACACTTCACACACAAGTGAATAGTTTAAATTTCATCCATTCAGAAGACAACATGATAAACACCTTGCGTCATTGTTAACCCCTTCAATCCGGCGGCGTCAGAAGGGCGTCCGACGTCATCACCATTAGTCCTCTTCTAAACCTCTTAATCTTCTTCCTTTTCCTCTTAATTCTCTTCTAAACCTCTTTAAGAGTAATTGGAAGAGGATTAAGAGGAATTTAGAGGAGGATTGAAAGGTTTAGAAGAGGATTAACCCTCTTCCATTTCCTCTTGACCCTTTCCATACTGTGACGCCGACATCTGCATCATGTACGGAAAGGGTTAAACATTCGCTATACGAGCATTGTACATACAGTAAACCCTCGATATAACAGACCTGCTTATAACGGATTTCGGATACAATGAACAATGTCAAATAGTCAGAAATCCACAGGGACCGACCGAGAGTGTTTTTTGAATGAACTGCGCCCGATAGCTACAATAGCTACAATATTTTCCTCTTTGGTTCCCATTCAAATGAAGTATGTATTTACAACACAAGAAAGTCTTATGCATCAATCCAGGATGTAAATGTAATTGAAAATAGCCAAGTGTTTGTAAGTGTCGGTACTGACACAGCTTAAGGGGTCGCCTGTTAGGTACTGTAGGTTAGATTATAATAAGATAGGTTTGGTTAGCTTAAATTTATTCGGCATGCAATGTGGGGCGGCAGAAATACGGTGGAAATACACCGCGCGAGACAGAGCGGCGGTGTTGCAAGAAATACCTACTCGCAGAAATAAATTGCTCTGCTGTCCACCACGCATGCACACTGGGGGACTACACAGCAGTAAAAGCATTAATTTGCTTTTTTATTTTAGTTTGTCCATTTGTGATCTTTGGGAGCGGTGAGTGAACTATAGAAATTAGAAACAGTAAGCAAGTTGAACCTCTCTCTTAGAG
Source organism: Eriocheir sinensis (assembly GCF_024679095.1). Classification (NCBI taxonomy): domain Eukaryota; kingdom Metazoa; phylum Arthropoda; class Malacostraca; order Decapoda; family Varunidae; genus Eriocheir; species Eriocheir sinensis. The sequence goes on from NC_066543.1 coordinate 13,347,398, forward strand.
CTATTTTGCGGGTGTGGAGGCAGGCGGCGGCAGGTGTCAAACAGGCATTGAACAGTTAATCACTTAATGATTTGTGACAGAAACAGTTAGCAGATAAAAAAAAAAAAAAAAAGTTTCGACTGCTATTGCGAGATTGATGAAAGTATAAAATTTTACCCAGATCTGTAAAAATACATAGGGCCCCACTGCCAAGCTGGCAGCCTCAGTGCCTCGCAGTCCGTCACCAAGTGTGCTGTTCAGCTATACAGACAACGTGCAGACATACAGAAGAAAAGAAAAAAACTATACCTACATTTATTAGGTTCGTTGGTATTATTGTACGTCTTTTTACATTTCTGTCGCTTATAACAGACTTTCGGCATTAACGGACTAAGGTCTCCCCTAATTCGTCTGTTATATCAAGGGTTTACTGTATTACACATGGTTAGAAAAACAGCACAGGCATGGTTGCATTTTTGCAATGCTTTTAGCGTTGCAACTTGAAGTGATTATTTTTTTCAGGTGCCCACAGCTTGTTCATGAGATAAAAGACACATTCAGTGGAAGCATTAGTTCCAGGATGGCACATTATGAACTATATCTGACATGCATTGATGGTTGATGTTTTTGTCTTTGACATGAGGAAGTACTTCTATCCACTGCTGTTTTGTATATCATATGAACATAATTGTTTTATAATTTGTAAATGTAAAGCTTAAACAAGTGGCACTCAAATCACTCCGTTAATATTATGGTGATATCTGGTATCTCGGTGTCTCCCTTCCTCTCTATCCCTTCCTTATAGGGGTCCTGTCCTGACCCCCCAGCAGAGCTGAGGTGGTGGGGGTGATCGCACTTTACCAACCCTGCCGAGATTACCGGGTTGCTCAGTGTGAAACTTGTCAGACTCCACTGTAATGATACATTTTTGAGTGTGTGTACCTCCCCATGTTCCTCAGGTGCCTCTTGTAGCCCATCAAGACCATGTAGTATTTCAGTGTATGCTAGCACAGGCATTCAGAGGGGGTGTTCGCACTCTTGTTTGCAAGTAATAGCATAATTAATATTTTTTAAAACTGCAAGAGGAGACCTAGTGTTGCACTTATTGGGAAACTGTATGTACCTTGTGGGGCCTTGTGGTGCACCAAGGAAAATATGCAATTTGATATATTAAGTAGAGGACCTAACTTCACCTAAGACGTAATGGGTTTGCCCGCCCTGAAAAATTCTTGGGAATGCCCTACATGCTAGGGTGAAAAAATGCTGTTCTAGAAGCACCTCATAATTTCATTTCACTGTACCCAACTTCACACTGCTATAGGTAAAAGTCAACTGGTTTATACATATCCCATTTTATTTTGTTTCATGACCACTAAAAGGCTCTTTCATGATGTCCCCTAAGAGTGTGAACAATACTTTAACATTTGGATATGATTTAAGCTTTCTTGTCCCCTGGCATCTTTCCAACTTGTGTGCATTTTATAACAAACATGTGTTGAGCAAGGAACTGAAAACAGAAAATTTACTTCATTACAACTAGTTGCTGTTATTCATCAAGCAGAGATCTTAAAAAAAGTTTTTTTTATAATTCAGGTTTACTAACTTATGCACATATCATTACTTTTCAGATGAAAATGGATATTCCGTATGATACTATCCCAAGCAGTCTGACAGCAATAAAGTTCACCAATAAGAGTTCAGACTCACAGTTTTGGGCTGGCCATTATGGAGCAAAGACTGCTGGCTCTTCTGTGATACTCCAGCTATAGATCTGTTGGGATATTAACTATAGATCTGTTGTGAGATTATTGCTATAATATTTTAAGTTAAAGATTTTTGTGTAATACACACACACACACACACACACACACACACACATTCCTGTCCAGACCCCAACAGGGTCAGACATGGGGTCACGGTGCTTAACCCGAGAACGGCGACAGACCTCAATTGAGGCTTGCCCGAGGAGAGGCGACAAGCCTCAATTGAGCGTGATTTTTTAACACGTACAGAAACCGCGCCAGTAGGTCTAGATGGCTGAAAATTGGACTGGATCATGTATCATATGGTAACACTCAGTAGGACTACCCACTATTGCCCCCCCCACCCAGCCGACAGCAGACCCCCTCACCCTGCCCTCCCGGGCAGCTTCAGCAACACCATGATCTAAATTTAGATGTATTGTATATATTATTGTCTGTAATTATATTTTTTTATAAGTTACTCTGCAATAAAACAAAACAAAATATATATATATATATATATATATATATATATATATATATATATATATATATATATATATATATATATATATATATATATATAAAATAAAAATAAAAACTAACTCATGTCATTATTCCTGTATACCACAACTAGGTAAATACACACACATTCAGTCGGTTAAAGTGCTATGCTGCCAGGCTTTGCGATGTGGCAGGTTCCATCCCCGCTCAGGCCGAATTTTTTCTGCTGACTAGGAGTGGTTACTGTCCCCCCGTGAGCAAGGAGGATGGGGGCAGTACCCAGACATCAACTAATGAGCCTTGCTCTAATAGGGAGGGTACTTGCTGGTGATCGTGATTCCAACTTGTGATCAGGTCATGGTGAAGTACACACACACACACACACATACAAAAGAGATCCAAAATTTCATGGACTAAAAGGAGGGAAGGGTTGCTTGAAAAACAGCGTCCAAATTTCCTGAGTACTGGCACACCCCCACTTACAAAGATGCAACATACAGAAATCCACAAATTAAATTGGGTAAAAAAAGTTTGGTTATTAACTATAGTAACTTCCATCAGATTCTCATCAAATTACTTATATATACTATTTTTTTAACTTCCAGTAGAAGGTTGCAAGTATTCAAATCTAAATCTTACATTAAATGCCAAGTGTGTGTGTGTGTGTGTGTGAAGCCACAGTGACAAGCATAGGAAGTGCTGCCACTTGATATTGGTCATTATTAATATTTTCCATGGCATTGTTGTTACTGATGGTGTTGTCATCATTACCCCTACCATTACTGTCATTGCTGCCAAGTTTGCTGCTTCTTGACATCCATCACCACCCTAGTTTTGATGTCATGCTCGACTCATTCTTTGGAGGTTCATCAGCCTTATCCTATATCTTTTAAAGCACAGCAAGATACCTGTGGAGTATGGGCTGAGGCACAGGACTCGGTTGTAAATGCAGCTGACGAAGAGGGTGCCTTGTGATTGGCTGAGATTTTTAAAATGCACCTGTAATTAACTGGCAAGTTTGATGTTGTCATCAATACTATTCATGCAGTCAGCTGCCTTTGTGTTATAGCAACATACTAATAACATTGATAAGCCTAGTCTTTGGCACTGGGTTTTACCCTTTTTGCTTGAGCAGAAGGTTGTTAATAACAACCTCAATTTGGATATTGGCTGAAAGGCAGTGACTAAAACAGACCTTATTGGTCTTTGTTGTGATTGGTTGAGATTTTTTAAGATGTGTCTGTGATTAGCTGGCAAATTTGATATCATCATCAGTGGTGCTCATGTAATCACCTGCATTCCTGTCGTAGCAACCCACTAACAACATTAACCCGGTAGCAGCAACGGGCCAAATTTTTGGCTTTACCGCATACCAGTGACAGGCCAAATTTTTGGCTTGACATAAACCCCCCAAAATAATGGATGCATAAATTGATCACAAATGTGTGTAATTTGTGAGTGATGATTTTTTCTCATTAATTCACTTAAAGGAGCCTTTAAAAAACATGATCCCTGCAGCGACCAGGTTAAGCATCATCCTTGCCTTTAGGGAATAGGTAAATGAATAAAAAGTTATAAAAATATTCATATTCACACTTCAAATTTACAACAGGTTAAATGAACAAATTGTACAACTATTTTCCATTATTCATAAAAAATCTGACTCGTTTTTATAAATTACTCAACATACATCTATATTATAAAAATGTAAAGAATGGAATGTACTCTAACACTAACACTTTTTCCAAATATCCAATATGTTAAGAAATGTCTTAAGTTCCTTATTTTGACAGAAAATAATGGATAATCTAATAATATCATGGTGTGCGGCCAACACACTTGACTACCGACTTGTATCAAGCCTGGTGTATAATGTGATAGATAACTTGTCAGAATGATAACATGGAGATGATCTAAATAAAAATGCAATAAAATATGGGTTTGCAGAAAAAACATTCCAAGGAATACTGTACTTATTTTTTTAATACTAAACCTTTAAACATGAAATTTAGGCAACTTTCTTTCAAAAGGCCTACGAAAAGTACCAATTAAAAGGAACAGCGAGGCAAATATATAAATACAACACAACCATCCTTCCCTCACATCAAAAAGGAAGCCATTCAATATTAAGATTAAAGTTGTAGAGCCCAGCGTTGCCAGCTTCCGGAACTTGTTATATTTCCACAGCATATAAACCTGCGATGGAATGTAACTTAAAAATTATGACTTACTCTTTCAAACTAAACATAACAGACCATTATGGATAAACTTGAGTGATTATACAAAATCAAGTTACATACTTTCAGAATATTAAATGTAGACTAGTAATACATGGCTGCCTTAATGTAGTAAAGTAAAATAAATACCTGTGTTGTCTGTAGAAACATTTCTGTCAAGAAGAAGATACCATGCCATGGTGATGGGCCATCCACCTCCTGTTTGAATGTATAGTTTTATTAGTTAATATATATTGCAGAAGACAAAGTAAGGAAAGAAGATGGGCGACATGATTGCAGTGTTCATAGCCAAGAAGGGAGTATACAGAATTAATATAAAAGATGTGTTTTTGTTTTGACAGAGATTAATACAAAAACTAAAATGCACTTAAAGAAAATTTGACCAAGTGAGATTCTGAGATGGGACTCCACAAACATACTAGTAGCTCACTTCCTGTATATCATAACTAACTAAATACAAACACATAAGAGACAAAAAAAAGCATGAAACATTTTTGCAGAGTAGGTCCTTGAAGACAAGGGCATGCATGGAATGAGGTTAAATGCCAGGTTATTTCAAACAACTAAACATCAACAAAAAGTTATTTAAAAATGTGATGACATATTCTCAGTTGGTAACTAATTGTAAGTGGTGTGCTGGGAGGAGTGGAATGCAGGAGAAAATTAAGACTCGTGGTATAGAATACTATCAAATAAAGGAACGAGCAATGTAACAATTTAGTGGGTCAAAGAAAGAACTAGACACTCAAGCAACACAAAACTTAGTGCTAACCAAAGAATCAAATACCACTGAATCCTTGGGTTCCATAGGAAAGATATTATGTAGTGATTGAGTTTCAAACTATATATGGGATTGCAATACCAAGAGATGAGATATATAGACATGTAAGATACAACTATTGTCAAACAAACATTACAGGACTGAGGAATTTTATTGAGAAGCATATTGGTGAGATTTCAGAGAATCAAAATAAATATAGAAGTGGTAATGTTATTAAACTTTTATGACTTGGGTGTTGAAAATATGTGCCAGCGTAGAACCCTGGAAGAAGGGTTTGATTTCCCAAAAGTGAGATGGCAAAAACAGAGAGGGATGCAACAAAGATAGATTGAAGAAAGAAGTAACAAGGAATCTTAGGATGAGTACAAAAGACCTATAAATGAATATGTTGGTATCTGCAGAAATAATGCATGTCACATGGATGCAGAAAGAGAAAAAAAATCATTCTTACCTCCAAACTTGACATGCTGATGGCCACAGCTCCCCTGTACATGTCTAACAGGATGCAAGGCAGCACCAGCACCAGGCCAAGCCACCCACACCATGGAACTGGCTTCAACCGCAAAGTGATCCCCACTGCACCAAAAACACAATTTTCAATATTATTTTCTTAATCAAATAAAACAATTTAATACAGACTACCAATGATTGGGTAGTGAAATCAGTCAGGATATATTATCAGAAAAGTTGTTACCATCTACAAAAAGTAATTTATTACAATGATTCTCTCTCTCTCTCTCTCTCTCTCTCTCTCTCTCTCTCTCTCTCTCTCTCTCTCTCTCTCTCTCTCTCTCTCTCTCTCTCTCTCTCTCTCTCTCTCTCTCTCTCTCTCTCTCTCTCTCTCTCTCTCTCTCTCTCTCTCTCTCTCTCGTAATGGAAACTTTGTACTCATAAATGCAACAAATCCTCTACATGAACAGTACCCATCAAACCTGTGGAGGTATCCTTAGTGGCAGCACCATTATATAATAGAGCACCATTTGGAGTGGAAGGAGTGCTGGAGCTTCGGGCAAGGACAACACCACTGCCAGATAATGGTGTTGCCGGTGGTGTTGGTGGCAGTAGTGGTGGTGGCTCCAGGTGGTGCAACTTGATGTAGGATGGAGGGTGAAGGTTCAAGTCATTTGTCATCTCACCCAAGTTGAGTCTGGATGCAAGTGCTCGGCTGCTGTTATATTTCTGTCTTGTTTTTTGTAGGAAGGTGTCTGCCAGTAAATACATAAGTAGAGCTCAGGAAACAACACAGCACAGTACAGTGAACCTTCCTACAAGTTTATACACTATTGCTACAATTTTACAGTACAAATAATAGGCGCACCTTACATCATTATAGCCGATCCAGGATTCAGTACGTTCCTAATTTATAGGCGGTAATGTTATAATTGTATTTCGTAAAGAATCTTTATAACCAAAAAGTAAAAAAAATTATGAGTATTCTTTTTCTTGAGCAGAACATCGAATAAACAACAGAACAGTAATATAAAAATACATTCATATTTCATACGACAACTGTGGGCCGGGGCAGCAGAGCACGCCATTTTGCGAGTATCAAATACCTTGAATAAGTATATTTTTACTGCGCAAACCAGGTGATGTCACTTATTGTGACTTTGTGAGCGTTCATATTTATCTATTTGTGTATATTTCATGGAGGCAAAAGTTATATTACTACTTTCAATTTCACTAGTGAAACGAATTTGTGACTGTTTATCACTATAGAATTTAACTCAATTAAGGGGTCCGTTTCAAGGGTTTACCTCCAAAAAATCATTTTCTACGAAAAAATTCCGTAGAATTATAGAAAGCACGGCCTTTCTAACGGTATACGTACTATCATATATGTATGAAGATAAATTGGGTCGTAAAAAAATGTTTTATTACCCGTATTCACCGCGCCAGCACGTCTCATACTGAGCTCTCATGCGCGTATGTGTGGTACTCTTAGAAAAATCACCAAAATTGGCTTTGTCCACGATTTAAAAAAAAATTTCTACACCACTTGCTCATTCCTAGCTGGCAACTCTAGATCGTGAGTCAGAGCCGTGGGGTGCTCTCTGCTTCCTCACACGTCTAGGCTATCAACCCGCCCTTGTCACGCGTGGGTATACAGCATTTCCCTGCAGAAATCTCGCAGTTTTCGTGCTTGAAAACATGCCACGACCTTCTAAGAAGGCCCAGAGGTGGAGAGAATGCGCTATAGCTACCAGGAGGAGGCAACTAGAGACACGAGGAACCTCTACATCCACTACAACATCCGAGCCTGGTGTTGAGGGGGAGCTGGCACCTCCTGATACCCCCATCAAAAATGGATAATATCATTGTAAAAGAGGGGGACCAGATGCCTGGGAGTAATACTTTATACAGAAAACTCTGAGACCTATACAGCCTCCAGCACCATTCATACAAAGTGATATAGATCACGATTTAGCAAAGTGTTTTTTTCTCGATTCTGAAGTTGCTCGCATATTATGCAGAACTACTTCAAAAGCTCTAAACGTATCAAAAAAGTTTTTTCACCAAAAGAAAGCGTAAAAAGATTTAAATTTTGAAGCCGAATTTTTGCTCAATATATCTTCAAACATTAGTTATGAATTTCTTTGTTGGATTTTTTTTGGCCAGTCACGTCTCAGCTTTTACAAGGATTTGTTTGTGTTTAGTCAGGCTCCAGATTCTCCTGTGGTGAGTACACGATTGTGATGTGTGCTGTATTTTATCATTTTTTACCAATTTCGAGGCAAGATAGCAGATATATATGTATTTCCATGAGTGAATAAGTATTTCAGGCACATGATATGACACATGACAATACATGAGAATTGTTTTTTGTCTTCTTATTGACCTAGATAAGGGCGGAGTGTGCCACGAGAATGATGGCAGATGACGAGTGTGAGGCGATACTGGAAGTTTCATGCATATATAAGTTCCATTTATTCATTTATGATTATACCATAGCAATGAGCAACTTCTAAGCTTTCAAATGATATATAATTGTCCCAATGTTTGTTGAAATAATTTGACTGAGCACTAAGGTAAGCAAGGGAACACCTGTTAACATTAGCTACCCGTTTTTTATGTACATAACTCAACACTGCCCACTCATTTTATCACAGAGTATAAGGGTTAATTACCAACTTCAAAAATCAAATTAGTCATGATGTCTAGGATTCCTATAAAACAGGGAACAAATAGGAAAATATGAGGAGTTATGAATGAAAATCTTCCCAACCTGAAATTATAAATTCATACCCCTCAAAGAAAACAAGAGACAATAATAAACTTTGTACTGAAATCCTCAACATAGTAAACTATACATTCATTACATATTAAAATATAAAAGTAAACATACTAAAAATACAAAAAACTGAATACAGATTATTTACCAAATTCAATGAAGGCATATGGTCTTCTGACTGACTTCACAACAGATGGGGTGTATAAAACATTAAATTCCTTCTTCAGCTCATCAAGAAAGCTGAATGCCAGAATGTGAGGATATGTGGGTTCACACACCACCATGTAGGCTGTACACTCATCCACCACACAGCTGTTAAGTAAGAAAAATATATAACAGTTCACATGTCAATAATATTCTTACAAAGATTTACCCATATTCAACATTGAAGCAAGATGTTTCAAGCTGTGAGAACTAAAAGGTACTATATTACACAATCACAGAAAGGGACTTCTGTTAATAAAAAGGTCTATAATCAATATCTTGCCAACACAACTAAGTAAAATCCTAAAATTTCGTAACAAGAAAATACACTTTCTCATACTAACTGCAGTGTCACTTCCTCAGCCTGGAGACATATCCGCATGCCAAACTTCCCAAAATTTTTACTTAACAGCTTCACACAACGTTTCCCTTCCCTCACACGCTGGTCAGCATCATTTGCATAATCCGTTGTAGCAGACAGTGGGGTGCCATCTGTCAGACGACTCAAGCAAGCATACACAATCATCTGACAAATAAAACGTTTACTGTAACATCCTCTAGTCATGATTCATAAGTAAGTAACGACAGTCTCAAAGGATTATCCAGAAATAAACAAGATTAAAATAATAAAACTAAGGTAAATATCGGTAACTTCACCTGTCTCACAATGGTGTATGAAAATGTTTATTTCTGGTAAGTTTTGATGTGTTTTAATCAGTCTATTAACTATTCCCTGCAGTTAGGTTAGGTTAAGTTTAGGGTATCTTAAAACACATGAGAGCCAGCACCTTATGGTATAAATCAACAAAGAATGACTTCACTTTGCTGTATAGAAAGTCTCAGTAGTAAGGAAGCATATATGAATTTTCTAAGTCAAGACCTATAGTAACTGTTTGGGGTTTTGATTATTATTATTATTATTATGACAAGCTACCAAAGCCTCCCTTCAGGGTGCAGATGCAACAAGTTGAGCCACACAAAATACCAAAAGGTACTGGAGAAAAGCAAAGGCAATGAATAGTTAAGAAACTGGCCAGTCAAAGCCAAAAGAAGGAAAAATAAAATTACTGTTTCAAAAAGACATTCACACGAGACTTAAATGTAGAAATGTCTGCAGAAAGGACAATCTCATAAACTTGTCAACGACGGAAGAAAACATCATGAAAATTGTGTCATACAAAAATTCATAGGATTAAACGCAAGATCGTTTTGACTAAGAGCAAACCTCGTGACCCGTGCAGGAGTAAAAGAATCGGGCAAAGCATTGTGTAAGGGATGCCAATTATTCTTAAAAACTTTAAATAAAATGCTAAGGGCACCAACTTGACGCCAATGATCAAGATCAAGAACAAGTGCCGGAGAAATAAATTTAATTGAATTGATAGCTGTCAAGTAACTTTAAATGGTAATTGGCAGCAGACATTCAAACAGGAGCACAATACTCATAGTGAGGCAAAATGAATGCATAAAAAGATTTGAGTTCAGTCACAAGCAAATATTTTGAAGCACTTACGAAGTAAACCTGTCTTCTGTGCAATAGTGGAAGACATAGAATGGATGTGCTTCTCATATATCAGTTTAGAATCAAGAGTGACTCCCAACAAATGAATACTAGAAACATCCTTAATCTGTTCACCAAAAATATGCAAACAAGGATGAGGTGGATTCAAGGTACAGGATGTACTAATGGTAATGGAATGCACTTTATTTGCATTAAGCTTCATGCCCCAAAGTTGACACCAAGTGGTGATCATTGCCAAGTCCCTATTCAGAGATGCAGCAACTTCACCTCTGCTGCTAGGAGAGTGAATAGATGAGTAAAGAGTTGTATCGTCAGCATATGAAATAAGCTGATTTTTGAGGTTAATGCCCAAGTCAGAAATAAAATTGTTAAAAAATATAGGTCCAACACCAGAAACGACAGGCAGGGAAGCAGAGCAGGCACCATCAACAACCACACACTGTAATTGATTAGTTAAAAATTCTTTAAAACTACTGAGAAGACCACAAATACCAAGGTGTTGTAGTTTATAAATTAGAGCCCTATGATTCACAACATCAAAAGCAGAACTAAAATCAATAGCAACACCTCAAGACTCATGCCCATGATCCAAAGAAGACTGCAGGTCATGAGAAAGAGTCAAGAGAGCGTCACATGTTCCCAAACCCTTACAGAATCCGAACTGAGAATCAGATAACTGAATTTATCACAGAATATGGAGAGCTGTTTAGCCAAAAGCCTCTCAAAGATCTTAGAGAGGATAGGAGTAATAGAAATTGGGCAGTGCTCAGTAGGAAAAGTTGAAACTAAGGCTCACTTCGGGATGGGAGTGATGTTGGCCTTGTGCCAACAAGAAGGAAAACTACCAGACTTCAGCAGTAACCTAAATACTACAGCAAGTTTTGGTGCTAAGAACGTAGCAATCTTCTTAAAGAATAGAGGAAAAAAACATCTGGGTCTGTCCCACCATATATATCAAGATCTAGAAGGTACTTTTTCAATTCACTGGATCTAAATGCAACTGAGCTAAATTTTGGAAAGGGGAAACAAGTCAAAGGTAGGGATAATTCATCATCACACTGTTTGTTTATAAAAATATTAGAAAGTAAATAAGCCTTTCTTAAAGGATCAAAGGACATTGAACGATCAGACTCACGTAATGGAGGCATGCTAGAATCGACACCAAACAAGGAGGATTTAAGAGAAGCCCACCATTTGTGTGGTTGAGTAGTTCCTGCAAGAACCTCCTGTTTATGAGAATTATAAGCAGCTTCCGCTGCATTATAGATTCTCTGAGCATCAGCTTTAAGAGCAACATAATTATCCCATAGCAACTGGCATCGATTTTGTCTCCATAGGTGATAAGCAGCCTGCTTATTATCATAGGACCACTTACAGTCATCATTAAACCAGGCTTTATCTCTCATACAAGATAGGTTAGGTTAAGTTTAGTTTACCTTCAAATTCAAACACTTGATAGCCAGCACCTTAAAAGTATATATCAACAAAGAATGACTTCATTTTGTTTTATGGAAAGTCTCATTAGTAAGGAAGCATATATAAATTTTCTGAGTCAAGACCTATAGTAACTGTTTGGAGTTTTGTTAGGTTAGGTTAGGTCAAGTTTTAAGGTATCTTCAAACACATGATAGTCAGCAGCTTATGGTATAAATCAACAAAGAATGACCTAACTTTGTTGTAAAGAATATCTCATTAATAAGGAAGCATATATGAATTTTCTGAGTCAAGACCTATAGTAAATGTTTGGGGTTTTGTTAGGTTAGGTTAGGTTAAGTTTAGGATATCTTCAAACACATGATGGTCAGCACCTTATGGTACCCGCGGTCTAAGGTCCTCCTTGGTAGCACTTCTCGGTAAAGATTCGTATTAGGTCCGTGCCAGTATCTCATAATCTACTTTATGAAACATCAGTATCTCTTCATATATCTTTTCTACAAACCTTCAACAGCCATGGAAACGCTTTGAAAATCCAATTCAAGGACTTTTTTTTACTCTTGAAAATAGGGGATAATGTTTACGAAAGCGTGTCGCCTCCTCTGCTGGCCACGGCGACACTGCAGCCGCCACAGCCGCAAAATAGCTCGCAGAGGGCTTAGGGTCGGGGAGCATATTTAAACTACTCCAACCGAACTTTACGACCTACTAACGGGGCTGTGCCCCTCGACCCCCCTCATGTATATGTGACTTATTTCAGCGAGAGGTATTTCTGCAACACCCGCTGCAGTGTCGCATGACCAGCAGAGGAGGCGACGCGCTTTCGTAAACATTATCCCCTATTTTCAAGAGTAAAAAAAGAGTCCTTGAATTGGATTTTCAAAGCGTTTCCATGACTGTTGAAGGTCTGTAGAAAAGATATATGAAGAGATACTGATGTTTCATAAGGTAGGTAATGAGATACTGGCACGGACCTAAAACGAATCTTAACCCACTTCTCTCCACTTAAATACTTCACTACGCACACTTATAGTTACTACACTGTGCACACTTATATACACTTCACCCTGAACTGATCGAGCTGTTTTTCTGTTCACTTTGCTTCCACTGACTTGATTTCCTATTTTCTTTTCTCTACTTTATCTTACTCCTATCCACACAATATATTACCTTTGGGGCAGCAGGCAGCAGGCACACACAGACAGCAGGCGGCTCTCGTCCCTCCCTGCTGGCGGCCTCGAGCTCTGTGCAGTCGTCTCGAAGGACAGTCTTTTCTATACCCTTCGCTGCATTATTAACACATTTCCTTCTCCGTCGCTCTTCTTCGTGTATTCAATCAGGAATTTTTCTTCTTCTGACTCCTTATCCCTAATCCTCATCACTGGGACTTCCTCTTCTTCCTCTTCCTCCTGATGTGTTTGTTTACGTCAACGTCACCAGAGTCTCCAACGGTGCCAGATTGTCGTACTCAGCCTCTTATATTTCCCGACTTCCTGCCTCAAAACTGTTTTCTCCAATAACGAAACGCATTTATAGTTCTCGTTTAAAGAGTTAGATGATGTTTCTTGGCAATAGTTACGCGTCAGAAACCGGTAAATACTAAGCTCGGAGTACGACAATCTGGCACCGGTGCAACAGACAGAAGACTCGAGCTGGTGTCTTTTTCCTCTTCTTCTTCTTCCTCTTCTTTTGAGCTTTGTATCGCTTCTTTTTTTTAAGGTCCTCCGTGGTTCTTCTTCACACTTAGATATTTAATTACGCACTCTTAGTTACTTACCTGCGTACACTTATATACTTCACCGTGCCCTGAGCTGTGTAGGCCTACTATTTGTTTTTTCTATATTCTTTTCAATTTTTATTAAATCTAGAGACGTGAAAGGCTTTATTTTTATATCCATCATTAATGATCCCGGAACCCTCATAGTAGTTGGCCACTCCCATGTATTTTTATAGTAGTTCCTACCCAAACCCAAACAAATCAAACTATACTAACTCTGCCTGAAAACACAACCTTTCTCCATTAAATACTGTAACCTACCCTACCAAAAAAGATTTAATTCCACCAAATAAAGCAATGCCAGACTTGACCCAAAACAAAACAAAAGGTTACAAGAATTAACAAAACACTACAACTTTCCATTAAAAAGTGCGTCTTATAAGCTGTCAAATACAGTAAATCTGCTTTCATTCTACTAT
>NC_066543.1:13366228-13416228 GCF_024679095.1 Eriocheir sinensis
AAAACTTTTACAACTTATACACAGTACCTGCCCCAAGCCTTGGTTCACTGTTTTCTATATGCAATCTCTTTGTTTCCTATTAATTATATTGCTTTGTATCTTCATTCAGTATATGGTGTTAAGAAACATGATCAACTTTTGCCTTGAAATTTGCTACAATGAAAAAATTACAATTAAAATCTCTTTCTAATAATATACTGCACTTGGAAGCACAAACTACAGTAACAATTTATTACTGTTATATAAGAGCAATTGGAACTGTGCTCATTTGTGAAACAAGATGTTACATTCAAGGACATTGCACTGAAAAAATGGAGGGGGTCAAAATGAAAACATTTATATAATGCACATGTCCCCATCCACTCGTTAACTTTTCACAGCCATGAATTTTCATAACTTAATTCAATGTCTATGATGTATTGATAAAATTTTAATCATATTGTACTCTCAAAAATGTGTAACAAGTCAAACTGCTTATGCCATAATAATAACCAGCAATATTCGGGATTTGCATTCTAAAGGATGAAGTGTTTCCTCCTCCATAAGAGATTACTCAGTTACATTATGATGAAGGCTCTTCTCTGGAAAAAAACAAAAACAAAATGACAATTGTTAATGACAGTAATTTTCAGTGTGTGTGTGTGTGCATATATATATATATATATATATATATATATATATATATATATATATATATATATATATATATATATATATATATATATATATATATATATTATCGACCCATGTATATTTTATAATAAAATATTTGAGAAATTTACATACGTTGAGTGTTATTCAAGTTACAAACTCATAAACAATTATACATTCCTCGAAACTTGTATACTTGTACACATGAATAAATATTTGTTTCCTTTTAGTATATGAGTGTACTATTGTGATTTTTTAACATCAAGAACTGGAGTTTCACATCTTGTAAAAATTAAGCAGCTTTGATGAGTGAAACATGGTGTTACACACTGGAGCCTGATATTTACAATTCAATGATCCTTGCCACCTTGGTGCAGATGGAAAGTTCTATACAACATGAACAACCTTGCAGGAATGAAATTTTTTACTTAAAAAATATAAATAAATAAAATTAGAACACTACTTCAAAACTGTCTATAATGCATGAAAATCAATTTTGTGGTGGGATGAGGGAACAGAATATTTTAAGAGCAAATGTATATTTCACAGTGCTCCCTTTCGAGATTTTATGATGTACAATAAAAATTTTCCTGGAAGATAAAAATAAAGTAAATATAACAAGAATTCCAAGTATACAATAAGTGACTCCTATAGAGATGGAGGGGTCCAAGCACAAGCAAAATTACACTTCCAGTTTGCAATGCTGTCACTATCCAACTGCACAACTGGTACAAACAGGTCCTTCGCATCTTGAGAAAGCAAATTAAAATACATGCCTGACATGATCAAAGTAAATGAAAGTATTAAAATTTCAATTTGACAGTTTTTCAATTCATACACATAGTTATCAATAGTAAACAAGTTAATAATTTTCAGTTATAACCAAAATCTTAAAAACTCCAGGATATCAGCATTTACACAGCACTGTAGAACTGGAAATGCTACGTGCCAGCTGAAACCACATATTATTGTCTGGAGAATGGCCCTTTTTGGGGAATGGAAATATGGGCACCTTTGAGACATAATATGCATAAAAGGTTACCAACCAACTCCAAACAGTAGACCAATGTTTATGGGAGTTGCCACTTTTAAACAGCTATACAAAAATGATACTTTGTCTATACAAAATTTGGACAGTTAGTGTGGTGCAGACTGCTGGGCCGGAGAGACAGACAGGAGTGGGCCAACAAAATTTGGCATAGGAAGGGTCAGAGTGAAAGGTCCGGTTGGGACTGATCCCTGTCTTACCGCCTAAGATTCTATTCTGACTCCATCACACCATTCTCCAGTATGGGCAAAATGCCTTCCTCCCCCTCACCTTCTTCACCGTCAGTTCTGGTCCGTTTCTGAGGTGGCAACCCCTCAACCTCACTAGTATTGTCTTCTCTGGCATCCTGACTATCAGCTAATTCTGATCCATCATCAATTTCACTCTGCGTCCGTTTCCGCCCATTTGTAAGCTGATTCGCTCCAGTTGAGTCAATAGTTGATTCATTATTCAACTGAGGCTCATCATGGGGTGCATCACCATTGGGCTGAGGCACCAATGTTCTTTCCTCGGTCCTTTCTGCCTCATTGATCAATTCACTTCCTGTCTCTGTAATTACCGGTACACTGCTTTCATCAGCAGACTGGGTGTCTGGTGTTTGAGTCAATGCTAACTGGGAATTCAGTTGACTTATACGTTCCTTAGCTTGCCTTAGTTGTTGTTGGAGGTAGTAAATGGTCCCTTGCATTCCCTCTGTGTCTTCATCCATCTCCAGCAGAAATTCATCAAGCTCTGCAAAATTACATATGTTAATATCATACACAAATAAAACTGAGTAGCATAATTACACATTCTATGAACTCCACCTTAGAAACAGAGGCATGGAATCAAGTATAAGCAAGAATATTTGGATACAGTGCAGATGAGCTACTTGAGCATCAAGCTGATGAGATAAGATTAATAAGTTTGACTATAGGGCATAATGTGGTATGGATGAAAGCAAAACATGTGGAGTGGTTGAATGATTGAATCATAATTGTGAGAATGATGAAAACTAAAAACCTTTCTGCCTTGACCAGCTGTATGTATAGGAGGGTGCCTGGAGAGAACATATTATCAAAGTTTTGAGTAAACAGAGGCAATAAATGTAATATGCTCAGCATCCTTAGATTAGCCACTTTCTGATGTATTTAACTGTGGCAGTCAATGTCCACCTGGTGATACACCTGACACTGATAAAACTGATGTGTCTGTTTTCTTGTGCACTTGATGTTTATAAAAATTACACAATTGAAAACTAGATATTAAAAGGTTACAAAGTCTGAACCCAGGCCCTGTATATAGCTTTATGTTGTCCACAATATTCGTTTGACCATGATACTACTAGCACCATGAACAAGATCTCTAACTTTCTCTTACTTAATTCTTGCTCCTCACATCTCTAACAGGCTAGAGCTATAGTCGGTTCACCCAAGTCTGACGTGAGCATTATCGTGCGCTGGCAACCTGCTGTCACATGGCGTGTCCGATTTCGCGGAAACTGTATGCTAGCCTACGCATAGTAAACAGTCGTCGGTGTCAATGATAAGGCGGCAGCAATAACAAATACCATCAATTACAGTCGATTTTGAGTTAAAAAAACATTAGTAACGTTGCAAATAGCTGTTTTATTAATATAAAGCCTGATAATTTTCTCGGTGGTGGACAGCTTCAAGGCTGTTTACTAATTATAATAAGCGATCTTGTAAATTAACAAAACGGCTATTTGCAACATTGCTAATATTTTTAAACTCATAAGCGACCATAATTGACGGTATTTGTTATTGCTGCCTGCATATTATTGACACTGACGTCTGTTTACTATGTGTAGGCTAGCATACAGTATCCACGAAATCAGACACGCCATGTGACAGCAGGTTGCTAGCGCACGATAATGCTCACTTCAGACTTGGATGAACCAACTATAGTTATCAAAACATGGGGGTGGTGGCCCTGATGGTTGAGGAAGATACTAATAATTGTGGAGACATACATTCTGGTTGATCAGAATATTTAATAATAATTTGACTAAGTAATTGCCATAGCTATAATTTCCTATTAACCCTTTCATTGCTAAATGCTTGCAGCGGGCGTTAGGCGTATTTGCTGGTGGCGTTAAACGCTCGCTGCGAGCTCCAGCCGCACTCAAATCTCCCGCGTATGAGTGTGTTCCAACACTAATTCTCACAAAACAGGATTGCCAATTGAGTGGGTTTTTCACTAAATTTGGTGGAAAATCATGTCAGCCCAGCGTGGCAAATCTACGGACGAGTAACTGGTGAATGTTCTTGCCCAAGATAGCGGCATTTTTGCATAGCTTCACCTATCACCTGACTGATTCTTTGACCAAATAGTTGTAAATATTGCAGTTCGTAATACTCCCTTGCCAGAGTCTGAAAAAGAGATGTCCGCAGTTACCTCAATATGGCTGATCATCCCACATGCACCGACGTAAGTGTTAACATTCAACACTCCCTGAACGTGCATGTATGTTCGCAAGAGAGGCATACATAACCGATTCCAATAGATCTGGACCTCCTCTTTCCAGTGGTGTTTTTGGTTTTTAGCTGTGATGAATAGTTTTTGAGATACAGAGGTTAAAAGAACCCCCCCATTGGGCTCCCCGACTGCGCCTGAGGGGATAGTCGCGTCCAGACTGCGCGCAAGGAAAGGGTTAAGGGGGGCCTGACAAGCAAGAGGTCCCAAAGTCACTTCAAAAACTTTGATATGCTTAAATATATTATTAAAAAGTTTTGTATCAATTATATACATAAGCATCCCATAGGAAGCAAAGCTTTTTGGGCAAAACAGGGTATGTAGACCTAGTGTAACGTAAAACAAGTAAATACTAAGGGAAAGCCAGCAGCTCCTCGACCAACCTAGTGCCTAGGCACGTGCAAAGTACGTATGAAGGAGTTATGGTAGATACATACATATACATATAAACATAGGTTTTATAAAACATTTCCACCAGGAAAAAAAAATAATAATAATCTGGAGTATTTAATATGGTTAATAAAAAAAGAAGGGCATAAAAAAGGAAAAAGTAAGGACAAAATGTAAGTATATATATTCAGTACCGCTCTATTTGCAATTATCAAAGGATGGTCTTACAGCAATCAACTATTTCCAAACATGCCTCTGATACACAATATATGTTAAATATACAAAAACAACTAAAGTTTATATCAATATTAAATGCTGTAGTTATCATTTAAATCACATCCCACTAACCTGACTGAGATTTTTTTAGTTCTTCACTAAAATTCCTTTGAAGTGCCAGATCTCCTTCCAACTTTGCCAGCCTCCCTGAGGTGATCATCCGGCCAAGCTCCTCGTTCTCTTTGATGAGGAGACGACACTTGGCCATCAGCTGCTTCCCCGTGTTGCTGTGAAAAGCAATAAACAGAAAATTACTCAGCTACCAGAAACCTCATAATGAACTTCCATCTAAATCTTGCTGAATTAAGCTATACTAGTACATAAGGTGACAATGCAGCCATGTTCCTTACTCCCTCAGATGAGATGATGACAGTTGGTCATTAGCTGCTCCCCTTTGTTGTCAAAAGTACTGCATAAAAATACCATCTCCAATCAAACATATATGCCTAACTTGCTGCATTATGTTACTTGATGGACAAGTGAATCATGTTTATCAACTTGTTTAGTTAAACTCAATGTCAAACCCACACCCACACAGAAAGAAGCTATTAACTTAGGTGAAAATGCTATTAATTTTGACATAAGAAATATAATTCTCATTTTCTTAAATTGATGAACCTTGACCATGTTTATGTACAGAGTTGATAAATACATACAGGAATCCCTTGCAATATATGGTTACGTTCCTAAAAAGTATGTTGTAAACTGAAATATATTACTGTAAATATATTATGGGTTTAATGGGGATACTTTCCTAGCTATGCAAAAATAATGAAGAACTGGTCATTAAAGAGCCCCACCAAACAAACTTATTATTTAAACAAAATAAAATAAAATCATTACAAGTAATTAGCTATCAGAATCTTGTGGTTGGACATGCAACTCAATGATCTACAGCCCTTGGAAGTTTCTCCAGACACACAATGGTTCCAGCTTGCTATAGAAAGCTGAAACTGCACAATGAGTACTTGACATATAAATTGAATCAACATTCATTGGGGAAATTCTTTCATCAGGCAAAAAAAAAAAATATAAATAAATAAATAAATAAATAAATAAATAAATAAATAAATAAATAAAATAAAATAAAATAAAATAAAAATAAATAAATAAATAAATAAATAAAATAAATAAATGCTTAAGTTATCACCAATGCAAACATGCCGAGTACTGACACAAAGTTTCCATCAGGAGACTAGGAGGAAGAGAGAGGATGGACAAAAGGACATTTCTTCCAGAGAAAAGAAAAAAGAAAACAGGTAGCAAAGTCTGCTGACTACTGCCCAGTAGGCTTCGACTAGCATTCAACCTGGCCACAATGAGCAGGGTAGCACCCCCTGATCTCCTCCCCACTATGGGGATATTATTTTGCTTATTTAACCCGGCAGCAGCGGGGATCATGTTTCTTAATGGTCCCTCCAAGCAATAAAAATGAGAAAAAATCACCCCTCACACAAACCATTTCATAATATATATATCAAAGCATTTGTGATCAGATTATGTATCATCTATTTTGGGGGGTTTATATCATGGCACAAATTTGGCCTGTCGCTGCTACACGGTAAAGCCACAAATTTGGCCCGTTGCGGCTACCGGGTTAATAAAAGAAAATGGTATATATAAAAAAAAAAAATAAATAACTTTGTTTATATAAACAAAAGGGGATCAAGTGCCATGAACCATAGTAGGATTTCTCTGAGCAGGAGCTTAGCTGAACCCCAGACTTTTTTTACCTGGGTTCTATTTCAGTTCCCGGACTTGACCAAGCATACGTTCAACAATTGCCAGACCCCAGATTTTGTTGGGAAAATCTGATGTCTTAAGAAATCAAAGGTCAAGTGTATATTTCAGAAATTCTCAGACAAAATTTTCCTGTATTTTCTTTTGTTTGTCCAATGCAACATGATCTCAGACCAAATTCCCACACTGGATGCAAGGCAACTGTACTCTTTATTTTATGCAGTGTACATTCCTGTATCACCCCTAAGAAAAGAGGATTAAAAGAAAATGTCTGTATTCACTGCAAGGTGTAAGGTGATTAAATGGGAAGTAGTTCTCATGAAACAGGGGGATTATGGTTAAGGACTAAGACTTAGCAATATTTTCATCAGAGCACTTGTCAAAATGGCGGAATGGTCTTTGTCTCCACATCTGTCCTAAGAAACAGGGTCATTCATGATGATACTTCCATGGTAGAAATTATCGTAATTATCTTTCAGCTGAACAAAAGAATGTTTGCTGAGCATACTTGTCAGCGAAATAACCTGTGTATGACACTGCAATTTAAAAGGGTGTATTTACCAGCAAAATGATTATGCTAATGTGCCCCTACCAAAGAGACCACCTGAGCTAGGTAGCTAAGACCACAGAGCTCTGCTAGGGTTACAAGAGAGCACTAACCCTCTCATTGAGGAGTCACTGTGAGCTGGAATTGAACTCCTAGTCCCTTGGTCACAGGGCAGGCCCCAAACCCATTGAGCTACCCATACTCCCTCCACACAATCAAGTAAACAGCAGCCACTTTACCCTCCTGGTACAACAACTCATTGCCACTGAAAATGAAATTTAGAGCGAGAAGGAAGAAAACACTGAACTTGGATTGTTAATTCATGTTTTTCCTGTGTTTCTTGACAATGTGGTCATGATATGGAAGCGATGCAGCTTCCCAGTTGAAGCACCAGAATACCTAAGAATATAACAGCAGGAGCCAGGGAGTGATGGGTTAAGATTGAAAACTCTTAGAAACTGACTGTTCATAGCAGTAGAAGCAGATGTTCAAGTCAGACAGGCAGGACAAAAATTATGAATACATGGAGAGGGAGAGGGAACTGAAACATGGTGGTGAATGGAAATGCTCTGGAATGCAGATGTCAGCATGACAAGTGTTACAAAATGCAATGAATTATATAGCATTCAAAAGTGAATATAAATTGCTTCTCTCTACTGCATATTTCATGCGAGTCAAGTATGACAGTGTCCTAACAATGACTGGTGCTGTCTTGAAATTAGAAAGTGTGTGGAAAATAAGTAATTTGAACATTCTAGAGATGTATGACAATTGAGCCAAGAAGGAATGGGAAACACTATCAGTTTACAGAATGAGTAGTAAGCATTGAATACCAAATGAGGTTTCTATAGTGGTAGCACGGCATGTGTAGAAGACAGCTGACCTTTTAGCAGTTAGTTTGTAATGGACCTCTTGAAGTGTTCCCATAGTCAGATCAAATAATGAGGGTGATAAATGTTATAAAGATGTGAAGATGGTAGAGGTATCGTGCAGCACTGTATGTCATAGCTTCAGTAATATCCAAGTTGGAACTTGGGTATGCTATTGGCAATTTTTATAAATTTTATGAATCTTCTTTACTTCCTAATGTAAACATAACAATTAATAGTCAAATAATTAACTAAAAAAAGGAAAGTAACTGCAATAGGGACCATCTAGATCTAAGTAGGTATAACAGCCCCATATTTTGCTGTTGCATGATTACATACACAGACACACATATACACATTGCTCTGTGGTGGACTTGGCTTGTCATACCAGCAGGCTGATGCCTCAGTTAGTTTTTCTGCAGACAGGTGAAGTTACTGTCTCCCATGAGCAGGAGCGTGTGATGTGAGAGGTCCGAACCTTACTCATTAATTTGTCACTGTGCAGCTCCAAGCTATTTCTGGGAGCGTACCAACTGGCAATTTCAAGTCCAGCATGTTACCGTTACCGTTGATGAGGTTTCAGGCCCTGCTCCGCCACTGATGCAGCGCTCTACGAGGGCCATCAATAATTACAATGTTAGCCTCAATAAAAATCTTCAATGCACTTATTCTCAAACATCGTAGTGAGTGAGTGAGTGTCTTAATTGCTTTCATGAATAATATCACAAATATCCATTGGTTCAGTTTCATGTCTCAAACCACTGGTGATGATCAAACAACTGTTGAGTGACACACACACACACACACACACACCAGTATATGTTAATATGATATGATAGAAGGAGTGGATAACTATATGAGTCTGTTTGCCGATGATGCTAAGATAATGAGAAGAGTGGAAAAAGAGGAGGACTGCTTGCTGCTCCAGAGAGACCTGGACACAGTGTGGGAGTGGAGCAGGAAGTGGGAAATGAAATTTAATACCAAAAAGTGCAGTGTTATTGAATTTGGAAAGAGTGGAATGAGAGTAGAGGGACATTATAAGTTGGGTAAGGATAAGTTAGACAAGAAGAAAGAAGAAAAAGACCTTGGAGTGAAGATCTCAGAAAACTTGTTTCCAGAAAGACATGTGAATAAAATATCAGCTGAGACATACAACCTGCTGAGGAATATCAGAGCAGCATTCACATACCTCGATGAGGACATGGTAAGGAAATTAATTGTGACCTTGATATGCCCTAGACTAGAATATGCATCAGTGGCTTGGTCACAATCACTTAAGAAACACATTTGAAAACTGGAGAGGATACAGAGAGCAGCAACAAAAATGGCACCTAGTCTGAGCGACCTGCCTTATGAAGAAAGATTGCTGAGGCTGAACTTACCTACATTGGAAATTAGAAGAGAAAGAGGAGCTTTAATAGTGGTGTATAGGGTGATGAATGGTCTAGAGAAATTGGATAGAGATGACCTTTTGATAAGAGAAGAGAGAAACTTAAGAGGAAATCGAAAACTGTTGAGAAAAGGAATTTGTAGAAGAGACATCAAGAAGAACAGCTTCCCGCAGAGATGTGTGGGGGTCTGGAATGGGCTGGAGAGGGAAGTGGTACAGGCTAAGTCAATAAGCACATTTAAGGCCAAATTAGACAGAAGTAGTTGGAAAGATGGGACAGCATGAGCATAGCTCCATTCCTGTAAATCACAACTAGGTAAATACACACACACACACACACACACCACTCTCATCAGGGCTATGATTGGAATAGACAAAATTGATAAAGGTCTGTTTGTCTGAGATGATGGAGCAACAAGAGAACATGGAAAGAAACTGCAGACAAGAAGCTTCGAGCATATCCAGAAATATAGCTTTCCATACATAAGCACCAAATTGTGGAATGGCCTGGACAGGGAGATCATCCTGTCTAAAACTCAAGGGTGTGGCTCATTTCCTGTATATCACAACTATGTAAATACACCCACACACACATTTACAGAGAAAAAAAATTAGTTGCAGACAATTTTGCTGTGATGGTGTTCCTGTCATCTACTCTCTAGAGTCCAGAACATGTCAAATGCCATAAACCTGTGTGCCCTGGTTTATGACAATCCTAGCTTCATTCAACTGACATTCAGTTTTACCTCACATTTAAATACTCTTATTTCTTGTACACTGTATCAGTGAAACCTATGAGTATTAACACCCCTTTCTCTACTTTTATGGAAGCATAGTGGAAGCAGCATTGTTCCTAACTGAGCATAAAGAGAATCCACTTGTACCCATTTGCAGTCATCTGGCAAGCAAAATTCACCCAAAATTCTTGTGTATTCTTGCAAGTCATGCCATTTGTTGTTCTGGTTCACTTGAATTTCAAGACGCCCCCAAACTCTTGCCAAGAATTCATCCTCCTGCACAAGACATAGATGAACTGTCTTAACAGTGAGTTCAGTGGAAAACATAGAAGCACTTGCCAGGAGGGGCTAATAATGAGTTCATGAGGTTCTTGTGTTCAGCTGCAGCACTGATTAGTTTACAGTATCCTTGTAGGATAAATAAGAATTTTCAATACATACATACATTATCAATATAAATGTAAACTACAAAGTGAACAGATACCATTTGTTGTTTTCTTTGTAAAGAACAAGACTGTAAGAATTTACGGCAAATAAAATGACACTAAGTAGCTCGGAATATTTTCCTGATGAAATGTAGACCTTGCAATTGTAACTAAATTAAAGCACATTGTCCTTGATGAATGACAAAGTTGGTTTGTCTCATCCTCCCCCATCACTTGAGAATAAGAGCCTTCTGGAATCTCACAGGAGGGAGGTGCAAAAGTCTCAAGAATTCTGGTTCATTTTTGCTCATCAGATGATTCCTATTGTAGAAGCTTAACTGAAATTCTTGGGAAAGACAGCACCCGAGGTGATTTTAATGGAGTTTATAAATTGTTGAAGAGGATTAGTAAGGGTGATTTAGATAAAATACTTATACTGAATAGATATGTTAGGACAAGCAGCAATTGCTATAAACTGCATAAAGTCAGGTGCAGGAAGATTTGTAAAAACTGGTTAATAAATAGGATGGTGAATGAGTTGAAGAAATTGAGCAGAGACATGCACTTGATGTAACACAACTGAAAGCTTTATATAGAGGTTAAATCAATTTATGGATGGGGAGGGGGTTAGTAAATAATTCATTCTCAGAAGGGCAATGTGCAGACTGCCTAGCCTTTTGTTGTCTTCTTATATTCTTGTGTATGCGAGTGACACCCTAACAATTGCCTTGTGAATATCTCAACTGCAATTTTCCTTATAAACAACTAATGCCAAAGTAAGTGACCAAAGCAACAGGCATTGCAGACTAGTCAAATAGAGAATACTGTAGCAGCAAAGGGACTTGCTGAAATAGGACACTGGTTTTAACAACTAATGAGAAATAAACTGTTTAATGCAGAGCTGGCTGTAAAAAGCAGCTTCCACATTCAGTTTATCATCACCATCCTACTATGGATGAATAGATAAAATGATTACTGGGTTTAGTTAACAAGCTTCTTTTTGATTTGCACATTCCTTTCGTGAAGGCCGTTCCCTCCCAAGCATTTTTGTGCATATTGGATCTGTTTCAATAAGAACCCCTTAAAATAGAAAACTGTCCCTGTTCCATAATAAACATAATTATAGTGGGCTTTCATCACATGGCTACCACTGCTGGTTACTTTGATTTATCTGAAATCAGAAACTGCAAGAATAATGCCACTTTGAGAATAACTTTCTGACCACACTACTTGCAATGTTAATAATAACAAATGAATAATAGTAATAGTAACAACAATAATAACAATAATAGTAATAATAAAATAAATAAATGTATAATAATACTAACTAGTATTCATTATACAACTTCAAAGATCAAAAAGCCTGAAAAATATCAAAATATGAATGAATTTCCAACTTGAAGAAAACTCAAAATGAACCTCTGCTAAATGAGAAGAACCAATTATCATGCCAAGGAATTAATAGCTTCCAAAACTAATACCATGAAATTAACCATAACTTCCAATAAGCGAATAATTAAAACACCTACATTCATCAGCTCAAACCAGAAACCTGCATTTTAACGACAGGAAATGATCAGTTTACAATATGCTAAGTAATGTGTGTAGTAAATTATTAGCAAAGACGCCCTTACCTTTTTCAAATTTTGGGGGCCATTACTGTATTAGCTGCTGACCATTAAAAATAAAAATAAATGACGTGAGAACAAAACAAATAACTTAACACGGTAATAGGTAATAATTTCTTTTCGGTTAACACCTAACAGTGAAACAAGATAGAGGAGTCTTCCTAAAAACACTACAAAGTTTTCAAATTTCCCTATATGAATTCTAACATTTTTAGACCATAAAAAAGGAAGGTAAATGAATATATATATATATATATATATATATATATATATATATATATATATATATATATATATATATATATATATATATATATATATATATATATATATATATATCACTACTGAGCATGACTTAGAGAATATCTGTAGAGTCAGAAGAAACCCAAAACCCTAGTAATGCCCATCTGAAGGCTGGTGGAAAATATAGGCATACAAAACAATAAATGATAGCATGGCATTGATGGGATATGACAATGTGATTAATTAAATCCAAATGTGTCAACATGTTGAGTGAACCCCTGAAATATTTGAAATTCAACCCAAACACACCATGTTTGCAAAGTATAATAGTGAAGGATACTAAAGAAATTAAGGACTCACCTTTGAATACCAACCAAAAGTTCAGAATAAAATTGAATCATACTACCACCAAACATGTACATGTCCAAAGGGAATTGGTAAGCCTGATTCAATATTCGTCACATTTTCCATTTGATGTTCCATTAAAGCAAGGTCAAGACTATGTTATCAACAGTGACTTTATACCATCTTTTGAGAGATTAGCACTTCTTCAAAATAAGTAAATATTTACAAGTTTTCAGCGAGTTTATCATTTTCTCCCATAAATTTTTACAGACCATTGACAGCATTTAGTAGTCCCACTGAGCTACTGTGTGAACGTAACTGCTGACACATCAGATGAATATCCTCCGTAATACACACAACAAAAAATAAATAAATATAAAAAAAAATTTGCCACTTACTTTTTAAGAAGAGGACTAGATGATTACTTGGAATGAAGAACCCTATATTAAGTCTTTGGCTTTATGGCAGAAAGTTCAATGGAATGTATGGCCTGCGTCACTTCCAAGATGCCACCCACATTTCTCCTTCAGTATTAACACAGACACCAAGCCGCTGTCACAAAGACTGTCTGTTTGTACTACCACCCAAGAGTGTTTCTAATGCCCATGTATGTCATTTTGCTTTCAAAAGTTTGAAAACCAGTCTTACCCCCACCAACATAATTTTTCAAAATCCACAACTCTGTCAATTTGGGGAGTGTATGGCCAATGGTCTCACAAATGTTCCAGATGGTGACACATCACTGCATTACTGCATCTGGAGGGCCAGGCTACCTCGTTCAGCCTTCAATCAATTCCGACAGCCACTGTCATGAGAATATTACGTATCGACGGTCCCGCATTAAATTCACTGAATAGCGAGTACAAATGTT
This sequence comes from Eriocheir sinensis, assembly GCF_024679095.1. NCBI lineage: Eukaryota > Metazoa > Arthropoda > Malacostraca > Decapoda > Varunidae > Eriocheir > Eriocheir sinensis. The sequence goes on from NC_066543.1 coordinate 13,379,867, forward strand.
CTGTCCCTTGATCGCTACTGGACAGAGCACAATTCCTGATGCAACGCACAAGACTAATAATCACAACAGTCATAAAGGAGAGCACATACCAGCTTCGACAACTAAGAGTCAGATTTCTAAAAATTGCTAAAATCTTATATCATGGGCAACTGTTCCCTTGACTGATAAAACAGTCACTGTTTTTGAGTACTTAACCTGATATTAGGGAATGCATGACCCCAACATCGAACAAACAGTCACTGTTTTGTTTATGAGAGCTGCCAGAGTAAGTTATTGGGACCAGGCGAGTGTGGCCGAATAAACTAAGCACGGGGGCACACCTATCGGGAGTGAACTTCCAGGCTGACAGTTCACTCTGGGTCTCCTCCATCTTGGCACGTGCAGAGTCCAGGTCTCGTTTGAGCCTCTCAAAGAGTAGGTTGACAGCAGGGTCCAGTAGGCAGTGCTTGAGGCCTCCAACCCCAGCAGACATGTTCTTCAGCTCTTGGACTTGTGCCTGAGTAATATTAGCATCACAGTTAGTCTGGATTTTTAAATATAAGAGAATCTATCCTACAGCTAAGAATGTTTGCATGAAAAATGCAAACAAAAGTCAACCACAGAAATGGAACCTCCATAACTGAAAAGTAAAAATAAAAAACAACAACACTCAGTGAGTGAAAATGAGAATAGAATCTGATAAAGGATATCTGGAAAATTTTAGTTACAATAGTAGATTCCATAAAATAAGTGAACAATGAATACATGCACAGCTGAACACAAGGATACATATGTTGAGGATAAGTATTTCATGGGAAATCAGGGCTCAGTGAAAATCAGAGGGACTTTGAGTGAATTCTTTATGCAATAATAAAAAAAATAAAAAAAGCATGGAAGAGATGGTGTACCTATAGTTTTAATAAAGGGAGAGGCTATTATTGCACTACTTAAGTATATTGATACTGATGCATTTACCCAAGTACAGTGCACAGGATTTGGAGTATGTTAGTGTTGTCATTAATGCACATAGGCTGGTATCCAGAATTTTTTAGTGTGTGTGTATCATTTTATTCTAACAGTACAGGAAGCAGATAAAAATAATAGATAAATAAAAAAAAATGGAACCATGAAAGCCAGCTGGCACCACTCCTCAAACATTTAAAAGAGTAGCCAAAAAAAGGTCAAGCCTGGATGGAGAGGTGCAGTAAAAGTCCATTAATCTAGTGTCCAATACTTCGGAAATGCAGATGGTTCGGAATTTCCAGCCGAGGGTCAATTTTAGCGTTATTGGGTACCACTGAGAAAAAACGGGGGAAAAATTGAAAAATACCAAAAAAGACGTAAGTAGTGCACCAAACTGTTAAATTCTGCACCCACATAGACACTCAGAAAATCCAACCAGTTCAGAGTGTATTTACCCAGCTGGCTGGCTGTTACACTGTTGCCTCCTGAAATCACTTGGTTTTATCTGAATTCTTCCACCACAATGGCTCCCACTACACCACCTTCTACAGGGATGAAGAAGAGGCATATTACAATCACCATTGCCAAAGAGAAAATGGGAAATGCAGTGTCGCCCCAGCCAACATGCCATCTGCTTGTTTACGTGTAGCAGCTGAGCAGCTAAAGCTACTGCTGCTTGTAGTTATGTATTTATGATCATATTTATTACCCTTTTCATATTTTTACTACCTGACTGTTATAGAAAGCTTTCATTAGCATATAATTTGCATTCTATTTGTTTAAGCCCCTTGAGTTGAGAAAGATAATGGCACTTCTTGACTGCCGCAGACTGAGCGTCCTTTGTTGACACGTAATGCAAGTCTTCAGATAATTTGCTGTAGTTAATCTCTAAGAAGTGAGGCTTAAATGTGCCATAAAGAGTGTGGTAAAAGTCTGGGGCAGGTACTGAATATTGGTGATTGCCAGGCCGAGTATGGTAAATGCCTGAGAATGGTGTACATTGAACATTTTGAGGTCACTTCCTAGTAATCCAGAAGGTCAGTAACCCCCGCGCAATCCAGATTAAAGGACTTTTACTGTATACTGATACTCCCCTCTAGAAAGCAATTTCATTGGCAAAGATATACAGACAAAGGAAGACTGCTCCAGAGTTTACCAGCTGGAGGAATGCAGTTAGCAAAATCAAAAGAGCAGTCACCATGAAAATATCGATAGGAAATAGAGAGGTAACACTGCAGCAGTTTAAAAGGTTGAAGACTATCAATAAAAGGGAAGCTGATAAAATGAAAAGCTTTTGACTACTCCATCCAAAAGGACTATTGTGGAACTATCCCCCAAACATGAAATGCATGCTCCATATGAGGGCAGACAAGGCTCTTCTTTTGTGTGTGTGTGTGTGTGTGTGTATATATATATATATATATATATATATATATATATATATATATATATATATATATATATATATATATATATATATATATATATATATATATATATCTATATATATATATATATACAGTCAAACCTCAGTTTACAAGTGTTTTGATTTAAGAGCAAAAAATCTCACAAAAAAACGCCTTGGTTTACGATCGGTGACTTGGTATTCAAGCATCTTGTTTTTCTTTTCTTTTTTCATTTGTCACCCCCCCGGGGTGGGGACACAAGCATGTACGTTTCTTTGAGGAGGAACCACAAACCCTTGCCAGGTGACGGCTCATGAAGGGGAGGGAAGGACGTTGATAGACCGACTCTTATCGGCTTACGTCAGCCTAGCCGACCAAGTCGGTCTTTCGACAAGGACTGGCGTGTCTTTTTGTACAAATCGAAGACGTTAGTGTGGGTTCCCTTTGTTCGCTGCAAGATGAGTGCTCAGAGCAGAAAATAATGGGAATAGAGTCTCTGTTAGGGTTTCCACCTTGATCTAAAAAAAATAAGTAATGCAACATCCCATTCTGCAATTGGATCCTTCACTGAGCTCTACCTGCCATCATAACTCTCCCTTTGGGTCTTCACTCGTTTTTTTTCCTCTTTTATACCAAACACTATGACACATTTTTTCTTTTTTTGCCATGTCCCTCACCACTGTTTCTCTATTTTTTAGTACATTAACAACTTTTTCTATGTCATGTCTCTGTTCCTGTTGTTGTTCTAGGATTTCACAAGAGCTCGTTTTTTCCTTGTCCTTTTCACTTCTCCACTCCTTCAATTCATCATTGACTACATGCTTAATCTTTTCCTCTACCCTCACATCCACACTTTACTGATCATTTACTATCTTCTCTGCTACTTCTCCCTTTATCATTTCTTTCATCTTCTCCATGTCTTCGTTTGTCCCCATCACACTCCTCTCTTTTCCATTTCATAATTTGTATCTCATGGTCTTTTTCTAATTTTTCCATCTTCAGTTGCGCTATTTCTTTCTGGTTTTCCAGCTGTTCCTTAGTCATTTTATTATTTCCTCCCTTAAGTTTTCTATCATTTTCTTTGTCTCTTCATCCCTTCTCCTTGCCTCTTTATCTTTCTTTTTAACCTCATCCAGTGCCTGGATCACTTCTCCAAACTCCTCTCTCATCTTCCTCATTTTTACCATCATCCTGTCACAGTCCTTCTCTACTTTGCCTATTCTCTTCCACTGAACTGGCTCCATCATTGATTATGGCGTGAAGCCCTCAAAACCCTCCAAGGATACTTCTTCCTTTCGTTTAGGCCCCCGGAGACTCCGACAGAGAGTCCGCCATCTTAGATGTATGTTTACATTACATTCAATCTCTTTTCTCTCCTTCTCCCCGTTTTACTTATCGCTTCTCACTCTCTCATAATTATTATCCTCTCAATTCCTGAACTCCTAGGAGACGGGACTCTAAATGACTTAGCTGTTCTCGGACCTTTTCGACTGGCAAACAGATTTCTGTCCCTCGCTCTGTCTTCCCACGTCCAGTCACGGCGGTGTGTGTGTGTGTGTGTGTGTGTGTGTGTGTGTGTGTGTGTGATTACACGAATGCATCATAACATGGGTTGGACAAGATACATTAATGGTTCAGGAAGGAAAGGGTAACAAAAGAAACGTAAGAATGAATAACTTTTTTATGCCACGAAGACATGTCTCTCCTTCTGCTTTGATGTGTGTGTGTGTGTGTGTGTGTGTGAGAGAGAGAGAGAGAGAGAGAGAGAGAGAGAGAGAGAGAGAGAGAGAGAGAGAGAGAGAGAGAGAGAGAGAGAGAGAGAGAGAGAGATTCATACTATATTTAATTTTTCAACCTTTATACACTAAGACATTTATATGAAAAATGAACAGCCCATAGTTGTAGCGATTCCATATTTTCTCTTTAATTAATAAAGTTCTACTGCCAATTATTTAAAAAGATGTTTAACACAATGTTTTTACTTTGACATCAAAGAAACTTCTATGACAGAAACAAAATATTGATTTCCATGGCTTCCAACAGTGAACTTTTATCATGTTACTTCATACCCATATCCCACAACTTCCTTAGGTAAGCACGACTTTGCTTATATAGAACCAAGAACACAACAAACAGTTTGATGTCGACCTTGAAAATGAACCTGGACACTTCCTGAATGCATCCCTATTGACAGATAGTACCTTTAACAAATGATCTTTTTCAATATGTTTGATTGTAACCAGAGCTATTGCTAATATACATCTACCAGGTAATATTAGAAACAGAGGTGGCCCAGAATCATCACATTCACTTACCCCCATTTCCTGAAGTTCATGTTCCTTACAGGAGAGTCTCATGATGTGGTACTGCTCTTTGCGCTGCAGTTCAGCCAGCTGTCCTTTCAACCGCTCCTCATTTTCTCGAGACCCACGGAGCTCTTCCACTATTAAAATGTGGAAAAAGAAAAGGCATTTTGAAGATTGACAAATTATAAGTGTATGTGTGTATGCACATACCTATAGTAACTGTAAAGCAAGACCACATAGAACAATATGTATGGTGTGGGGAGAGGCTAGTAGGGATCATTTGGGACAAGGAGGGGGCTGAGGCATATAAGGGTCACCATAGTAATGTGGGGAGGGGCAAGCAGGGAAGAATGAGCCTTAACTGTTTATCCGAGAGATTCCATTCCCATCTGCACTCCACCATGGATCTGCCACCCCTTCCCCCCCTCCAAAATATCTGGTGGAGGATTATTTTCCCCTAGTCTCCCTCAACCATGTATATCCTACGGGCTTCTCCTTTTGTGCTTTGTGGTGTCCATCTCCCACCACCACATCCCTATACCACCCCAACCTCCATCCCCATCCACTATAGCACTGCATATGTTTACTCCTGAGCTGCCCTCCTTGCTCTTGAAAATTTGATAACTTGTAGATTGGACATATCTGATGGGAGGGGGATGGGGGGGGGGGGGGGAGAGAGGAGAGGAGTTGGAGGGAGGAGGAAGTCCAAGGGAGAGGAATGAGGGAGGAACAAGAGTTGAACAGCAAAGAAAATGAGTACCGACGTATTTTCTTCACAGTGATACCGCAAAGAAAATGAGTCGGGACCTATTTTCTTCAAATTGAGAGCTGTGAAGGTAACTTTTTCAACTTTGATGGGTCTGCTTGGTAACAATTTGGTCCAGAATGCTCTGATTTGAGGTTTAAGGTGTGTTAATTCAAGTTCTAAAGCTTGGATATAAAATTACTTCTGTAAGGTGAAAATATGACCATGAAATGTGGTTTGGGAGGAATCTGTCAAAACAATGCATACCAGAGGTTAATAATGTAGTAGCCATTTTATAGGTGCAGAGCTATTCAAGTGGGGCAGCAAATATTCACGGATTTTATTTTTTTACTTTCACAAGGGTCTTTCAGCTGTAGTATTAGTCTTCCCCATTCCTTTTCTGTCCCCATCCCCATACGCGGGTCTGGGTTATATATAAGCCGCCCCGTCCCCTTCCCGTCCCCGTGACAAGTATGCGGGCCAGACAAGACCAATCTGCACGTCATAATAATGTTGGCAACACTTTCAAACCAATAATTACAAAAAAAACGAGATAAAAAATGCATTTTTCACACACCATTGTATTCATATACATTATATATTATAAAATAAAACAATAGCATAGTTGATCTACAGGTAAATAACAAGTAATGCAGGTAAGTTAATTTATGAGACAGGTTGGTATCCATGACTGGTCTCACACATACCTGGCCAGCCACACCGGGGTTGCCAGGTCGTGTCATTTATGGCATTTTTGTCTTAAATCAAGGTGGTCACCAAGAAATGCCCTTTTTTATGGTATATGTTAAGTATTGCCATAATAATGCCCTATTTAGTCATCAATTTGCTGTCTTTTGCCTTCAGGAATAACTCTATGTTTACAATCAAATGGAAACGCCAGTCTTTACAAACTAAAAAATATATATTAACTTCAGCAAAGTTTACGATGTAATATCAATCATAAAAATATTCTGATACTTTATAATATATTTCCTTCTATAATAACAAATAGAACACTATTTAATTCATGAAATATATGAAGGGGAAGCCGAAGATGTCCTGCCTCGCATCCCGTGGAGTCAACACTTTTTCGACCCCATCCACTCTTTCTCGAGGTAGTGGTAATCAATCCTAACCCCCCGGGGGTGCTTAAAACTGTGGTTCACAGCCAAGGGCAAGGGAAGGGAAGGAAACGGGAATGGGGGAGATTAATACTACAGCCGTTTGTCCCCTAACCCTTGTGAATATCAAGGGCCTTTCGCACACTACAGAACATTCACCTACACAAAATATAAAAAGTATAGCTTCATTCTAATTTCAAAATACAAACCTTCTCTTTCTAATGAGTCCATTCGGTTTTGTAAATTTTCAATAAATTTTTCTTGCTGTAGCCATTTTTCAGTTAATTCCTCCTTGGTGATAGAAGCAAGATGCTCCGGAGAAATATAAACTTTCTCAAATGTACTACAAGCTTCATCTGTTGTGCCTTCCTCTTCCTCAGCATCTTCCTCTTCAGATTTAGTTTTGCAGGGTGTGACTTGTGTTGCTGCTGTTGTAGATGATATTGATGTAGATGGTGTGAATGATGATGAGACACAAGTGACAGTTGCTGGGGAAAGTGTTGTGACAGTGGTTGTGATAGATGCTGAGGTTGATGCTATGTTGGAGGACACAGAAATGACATCCCCAACTGGGGTGATGCTGGGGGTCACCGTTGATGAGTGTAAAAGTGGTACTGGCTGTGAGATGTCTGCAGGCTGTGTTGTGATGGCAGTGCTGAAGGTATTGTTGGTAACTGTTGTGATGGTGGTGGTGGTGGATGCACTAGTGGAAACAGGGGACGTGGTCTCTGTGGTTACCACGTTGTCCTCCTCCCCTCCTCCACTCATGCTGCAACAGAAAATATCATTTTATTAGTTTAAATATATATATATATATATATATATATATATATATATATATATATATATATATATATATATATATATATATATATATATATATATATATACACACACACATAGCTGGGCACGATAACAGAAAACCTTATTCCCGATAACGATAACTGATAATGAAAAACCTTAACGGCGATAACCAATATTCGTTAACTAGAGACACAAATATAGGCGATAACCGATACAAATCCACAATTCCGATACTAGCTAGCGATAAGTCCAATAGGTGAAAACGATACTATATTGATATTTTAGATAGAACAACATTGATGAATTCAAATTTTCATTATCTGTATTTTAGGAACCTTACAAAACCTTAAAACCACACGTTGACACGTACATATGGACGGTAATACTAGAAATGCCTGAACCGGTGTTGTGTTATTTGGCGTCCCCGCCGTTAATTTTTTTTTACAAACACTGGTCTCTCGTGAACGGTGCATGCTCAGACCAGCAAGCGTAGACCTGTGCAGTCTCACAAAGCTTTTAAACCATAATTACGAGTTGCTGGAAGGCTGAATCAGACATATAGTACCACTACTACCATCCTCGCTGTTTCTAGAACGACACTTTGTACAAGTTGTATTTATATGTACAGAGTGTACGTCGTTCTAGAAACAGCGAGGATGGTAGTACTGTATGTTTGATTCAGCTTTCCAGCAACTCTTAATGTGTTAAAAAAGCATTGTGAGACTGTACAGGTCTACACTTAATGGTCTGAGCATGCGCAGTTCATGAGAGACCAGTGTTTGTAAACAAAAGTGCCAGCTTTTGACGATGGGACACCAAATAACACAACACCGGGTGCCTTCAGTATCATGGCATGGTCACAAACGAATATGGAATATCAAATTTGAGGCAGTGAATAATCATTTTTGGGGCAAAGTTAAATGAGTTTTCTCTGTGATATACTGATTTTTGAGTAGCATAAAAAAATAACCTAGTGTTTTAATTTCCATGATCTAAGTATGAAATCTCATCACCAAAGATATTTCATACCCCGAAGTTTTTTCATAAAAAAACGTGCCACGCATGCACATTAAGGATAAAACGTTTTTTTCTGAGAGGTGGAAAAAAAAGTAGCGATTATCGCTGGTTTGGTTACAAAAGTAACGAAGATACCGATATATATTTAAATAAGCAGCGGATGGTTGATAATCCGATTTTGTTATCAGCGATAAAGTATCGCAATAACTGATCGCGATAATGCCCAGCTATGTATATATATATATATATATATATATATATATATATATATATATATATATATATATATATATATATATATATATATATATATATATATATATATATATATATATATAATAATCAATCTGAATCTTAACTCTAATATAATTATGTAAATTATGCCTTAAAATAATAAACAAATAAGTGCTTTAAAATGATCATGATAAAGTAAAATCCCATTGCACTGAACCTTATGAGTTGCTATAAGTACTAAAAACGGATGTAATATAACTGCATCAGTATCAGGGTTGCTGGGGAAAGTGTTGTGAATTACAGATACATTTGGCCCCCTGAACATATATATTTTTTTCTTTGACCACAATGAACACACAAAGTGGGAGTACATAAGAACATAAGGAGTCTGCAAGAGGAAATAATGTCACCTGCCCAGTCCCATTTGCTGTATGGGTGGGGCAGGCAGCAATCTCCTGTTCCCATGTGTTCCCCCACATGCCAATGAAGAGCATCAGGAAGAGCCAGATTATCTCTCATCGAGCCATAAAAATCATTACTAAAAATGATACAACGATGGACCACATGCTTGGTCTTGATTACCGTATTTCGCGGCGTATAATGCGCACCCAAACTTTAAGACAACAATTTTGGGAAAAAAAAAAGTTCTTAAAATGCTCAGAAATATGTACGGTTAAAGAACACTGATGATGTACAGTTTCCCAAAATTGATATATTTTTGGTGTAACTTGTACTGCTTGAATTGACAAATGTCCTTGAGTAAAGCAATGAAAATGGCGGCCGGGCTGGTGTTGTGAGAAATACATCCCCGTACATACTGATGATGCATAGCTTCTGATATCATAATTAGCATATTATTCTCACCATCACTCGTAGGTTATGACAGACAACTAGGCAAGACCTTCTAATTAGCATATTATTCTCACCACCACTCGTAGGTTATGACAGACAACTAGGCAAGACAATTCACGCGGTTCTGGTGACACGCGGCATGCAGCTGTTTGTTGTATGGGTGTGGTTGTGTGGTTTTCAAACAATGCAAATGGCAGCCGGGCTAGTGTTCCGCGAAATAACTCCTCGTACAACCCTCAAGCCATCGTATATGAACCGCACACAAAAGATTTTCATCGATAATTACAATACAAGCACATGAAGGAACTGCTTGTTTATCAGACAGCATAGTCTGATCATACTCGAATGATCTATAGCCTTTTAGATACTCATATTTCAACTCATTCAGGTATAGGCTACATAAATTAGGTGACATACGACTCTGCAAGTGTCTATACATAAAGAATTTTGACCTGTTGCATGTAACATGGGTAGCCAAATATTCAAAATAGCCTAGCATCGCATTCAATCAGTTATTATGATGTACAGTTTCTGTTATCATATATATTTATCCCATTATTCTCACTAATATTAATAATTAATAATGAACACATGGATATTTTTTTTCCAATATGATTTTTTATGTAGCTTGTACTGCTTGAATTGGCAGTACAATATATTTGATAGCAGTAAATGTACATCATAATAACTGACTGAATGCGATTCTAGGCTATTTTGAATATTTGGCTACTCATGTTATTTACATGCAACAGGTCAAAATTCTTTATGAGAGATAGTAGGCTATGTAAAGGCAAACGGAACTCGCCGCAGATTAGATCTCGTAAACAACAGGCCAATGAGCATGCAGAGACCATCACCCAAGCAATGATGCCAAGTCCATGAGCCCATCCCTGCCAGCTTTCATGACACTGACTATAGCTGTACATCAGCAGTGGTTTGCAATAAACATGGTGACAAAAAATAATTGTAAGAACACAGAGGGAGGGAGAGAAGAGAGAGGATGAAGGAAGGAGGGCAGAGACAAAGGCCCATACCAAGAGTCAAGAAGGTTTAGCAAGGAAGATCAAAGGGAAGGATGATGTGTACCCAGAGTCACTAGCATTTTTGGAATGAAGGTTTGCGGGAGAGACGATGGGAAGGCAAGGTCTACCCCGCGTCTTCGCTTTTACCTTCGAGGAAAAATATGTTTATTTTCCAAATTTGGCGTGCCAAATAGTTGTGGTTGAGTTAAAACAACCCGAGAAATTATTTTCCCTAATTAGTTGTCGTATATTATAGTTGCAGCGAATATGTATGTCTTGTTTACAACAACAGCATGCACCTTCAAAGCACAGAGAAACCAGACAGGCGGGAACCTTCGTAGCTCACGTTCTTGAACGATTTATGGTTTTTCAAATTCTTTGATTGATAGATCATTTCAGTTAAGACATCTGGCTCTGCAAGTGCAAATAAAGGGTATCTTGATTATTTACTGCTTGTAAATAACAATTAATAATGGAAAAAAAACATGAAATAGTATACAGGTAACTCTCGATTTACGCGAGTATTGTGTCCTTGAAGAGGTCGCGTAAATAAAAAAAAAATGTAAATCAAACAAGAGGTAGGTTTCTATCAAAAATAAATATTCAGTTCATTCAGTGGAGAGAGAGAGAGAGAGAGAGAGAGAGAGAGAATATCCACTCAGGCACTCAGCCTCACTCGTGTGAGGAAGAAATGGGGGACACCATGAGCAACTGGCTAGTATTGGTCCCGGTACCGAGCAGTCTGGTACCTGTACCAAGCCGTCTGGTACTGGTACCGAGCAGTATGGTACCAGTACCGAGCAGTTTGGTACCGGTACTGTACCATATAGCTGGTACCGTTAGTACCGGTACCTGCCCACCCCTATTGTTGAGAGACGAGACTGTGCAGCATGTAGTGCTGGAATGTAAGAAGTATGACAGGGAGAGAACGAAGATGATGCATGTGTTTCTGAGTGAGATGGGACGTGGAGTGAATGGGAGGACTGGAAGGGAGTGGATGGTGCTGCTGCTGGGGCTCAGTGGAGAGATGAGTGGACGAGTGATTGAGGCAGTGAAAGAGTTCTTGGAGGGCATGTGGCGTGCAAGATGTAGGGAATGATATCTTGCCCCGAGAACATAGACTTTCCGCATGTTTTGTTTTCTTTTCGCAGGAGCTGCCAATACAAAGGCCTGGCTGGGGAGAAATCCCAAGCCACCTGTGACATCAAGATCAAGATCAAGTAACGTGGCAGTGTGGGTACTGTATTGTTGTTCAAGTGGTGCGCGGGAAGAACTGAGCTCAGCTGTGTGGCCACGGCGCCGTGTGAGTCTAGTTGCGTGAGACATCTGGTGGCCACTTCATAAAATATCGCGTATAAGTGGAAAAAACATGTAAATTAAACATTTATTTAGATTTTGGACCCCGCATTATTTAAAAAACGCGTAAACCAAACTCGCGTAAATTGAGAGTTACCTGTATAATAACTATTGAATGCGATCCTAGGCTATTTCGAATATTAGGCTACCAATGTTATTTTTATATACATGCAACACATCAACATTCCTTATGAATAGACACCTGCAGAGTCGTATGTCACTTTATGTACCTGAATGAGATGAAATATGAGTATCTGAAAGGCTATAAATCGTTCGAGTATGATCGGACTATACTTTTTGATATACAAGTTGTTTCTTCATGTCCTTGTATGGTATATTATCGATGCAAATCTTCTGTTTGCAGTTCATATAAGATGCTTTGAGTTTTTTTTGTATACACAAACATTCAAATGTATCACTGAAAATATAAAGTTGATCTTCACGCAATCACAAACTAACAATGCGCAGGTGCCACATCTACGTTCGCCAGTGGATAGATGGAATGAAACGGACTATAGTATGGCTGTAATAGCAATGTGTGAGTGTATGTGTGTGCGAGCATTATATCTGGTAGGTGGAAAGTAGGCTGCACTGTGTGTATGTGCATTATATCCTACTTTACCTTCCCGAGCGACTTGTGGTAAGGATTGAAGGCATGGTCTGAGGCCATGCCTACATTGTTGAAGGAAAGGTACGTGGCTCGACCTTCATGACTCCTGGTACGGGCCAAAGGGACACAAGTGAGGGAGGGTAACAAGGAAGGATGGAAGGGAGAGAAGGAATGGATGGAGGGAGGGAATGGAGGAAAGAAGGTGAGGAGGAGGAGGAGAAGAATGGAAGGGAGACAAGGAACTTGAGATAAGAAACAAGTTCAGATAGATTGAGGGCAGCTGGGAAGCTACACCCACCCCTGAACACTGAGGCAGCCGTCAGAACACAGCAGGGTCTCATGCTGAAAGTTACACCACTTCCTCATCTTGCCACAGATACATCTCTCAAATTAGAGTTAATTTTTTTAACATTTAGAAGACGAAAGATGTACAAGTCTATTGCTATTTGGTTTAATATGATAGAGGCATGGAGAGCTGCACTATCGATGGTTGAAAACAAGGTATTTACAGTAAAATGTCAAAACTCCCCCACGTGTGGGGACAGACATGTGCCAAAACCCCCCACAGCTTGTGGGTTAATCCATCACTCAATCTACAGAGATGTGCATCCCAACACGAACTGCCTCAGTGCCCATGCACACACACTACACTACACACTCGCTTCAGTTTCTCGATAAAATTCAAGGAGGTAAAGTAGTCATGTGATATGTTACCTAAATCGATTTAGATCAGTGACAGGACTGACAGAACTGACAGCGAGGTAAGGGTTTAATCCCGCCACATTGTATTTCCTGCAGTCATCTACCTATATTCGCATGAGTCACGACGCCTTGCAACGGAGTCATGGCTCACCTTTGGTGTTAACATTAATTCAATGTAAAGTCCTCTACAAGTCCATGTCCGATCAGACCAGCTTTATTCCTTGGTTAATTATCAAAGAAATAAAATGTTAGTCTTCCCATGATTAAGAATTGGAAGTGTATTGAAAGAGAATACTAGGTATATATTTGTTCTTATGTTATGCTTCAGCGTAACAGTTTAAGTTATCTTCCCCCTTCAGTACTCCAGTTAAGATTAGTGTAATAACCCTCCTGTTCACATGTTGTCACTGCATATGCCCCTAATGGAGCGTATTGGCTATCTGTTCAGCGACGCACTCGGCGACTCGGAGAAACACCACGGTTGACTTAACTCGGTTCCTCTTTTCTATTTCAGAAAAAAAATAATACTGGTCCATTTTTTTCACTGGGCACAAGCCGTCTGGCAGAAAGTGCAACAGGTTGGCCTGGCGACTGCGTATATAGAGTGAAGACCAGTATACGATTTTGTACGTCAACTCCTTAACTGCTCTTCCCTACCTGCCTAAACGACATATCCGACCAGCCTTTGAAGAACTCCAGGAAAAATCCCAGCAATGCAAACCTACAAGAAAATTAACAGATTATATAAGGCAAACATGGCTTAATAACACCATCAGGTCAGTGGGCAATTGGTATGCGTTCCGACAAGTCTGCCTCTGGAAGTTGTGGGATGCATACAAGGAAAAATCCATCACCACTACTAAATTTCTGAGAAGCTGTCAGTGTCTTCTTCTGAGTCCAATATAAGATTAACAATTGATTTCCACGTGTCCTCACTAAAATTGTTGTAGCTCCCCACCAAAATATTTATATTGTTACCTTTTAATTTTTTGTTGTTGTTGCTATTGTTTTGCAACAACGCAATTATTGTATCTACCTTTTGATCTATTTCTACTGCAATGTAAAAAGAAGTATGGGTTTTTATTTTCATATACAGACAATGGTCACACTGACCATTTTAAGTGCTTACTTCATTCCTATTTACTTTTTTTATTTATTAATTTTATTTACTTTTTTCTTGGCTGGCATATCCATATGAAAAAGTCATGAAGATTCTTAACCCTTTCCATACATGATGCAGACATCGGTGTCACAGTATGGAAAGGGTCAAGAGGAAATGGAAGAGGATTAATCCTCTTCTAAACCTTTCAGTCCTCATCTAAATTCCTATTAATCCTCTTCCTCTCAAAGAGGTTTAGAAGAGAATTAAGAGAAAATGGAAGAAGATTAAGAGGTTTAGAAGAGGACTAATGGTGATGACGTCGGACACCTTTCGGATGCCGATGTCGGCGTCGCCGGATTGAAGGGGTTAAACAGGAAGGAAAAGCGTTGTGACGAAATGGATGAAAACAGTGGTGACGAATCGGGTGTAAATAGTGGTGATGAAACGGTTTGGTGATGAAATGGGTATACCCCTTGTGTAGTTCTCCAGACTGAAATTCAGAGAATTTGTAACATGACCGATCATGGCTATACTTAAAGATAAATTGTGTGTGATGAATGTTCAGTGTGTTGGCAATAATCATTGGATATTTAATTGTGATACCATAATGAAAATATTAGACATGAAAACTGAACTAATGGTTATATGTGATATTATTCGTGAAAGCAATTAAGACTCACTCACTCACTACGATGATTTAGAATAAGTGCATCAAAAACGATTATTAAGGCTAACGTTGTAATTGTTGACGGCCCTCGTAGAGCGCTGCACCAGCGGCGGAGCTGGGCCTGAAACCTCATCAACAGTAAACAGTAATACATATTCCTAGGGCTCTCACCTTGTGGAGGAGTATGTCATGATCAACCTTATCAAAGACCTTCACAAAATTTAAGTAGATCACATCTACATTTCCTCCATCTTTTGTGTCTGGGTTGAGCAGGTTGTAGTAAAAAATCGTACCATTACACTGACGCCCACCACACCAAGTAAACAAGAAATTAATGAAAACGCACATCAACATGGATTGTTTTCAAATTTGCCACATATTATTCATAAAGCTTATGTAATTCGTTTTGTTGACATGATTTTTCTGATATTCGTGCGGTTTGTTGTGTTCAGGCCAGACCAAGTACACAATAAGCGTTCGAGCTAAATGGTGTGCAAGACTGTGAGGCTCTGGCCATCCAGTAAACAAGCTAGTCCCTCAGCCCCGCGACGGGCCACCACCAGGCCTCAGCTCTCCCCGCCCCGGAAAGCCCCGCTCCCCCGCGTGAGGGGCTGCCTGCACATGGTGGTGCTGCTCGACAAGCGGCGTGATGTCTGACTCTGAGTCCCCGGCGCCTCAATGATGGAGCTGACACGTGAATGCTGTCCCGCCTCCGCCAGGCACGGCGTTATCAGTGCCTCCCTGGCCGCCCACCCTCCCAGAACATGTTACCTTCGTGCGGAATCCTTCACACCGACTCCAGGGAAGGTTTACTCAGGTCACCAGGAGCCAGGCAGTCTGCGTCCCTCACCTGTGGTTGCTGGGCTCGGTGCGCGGGTTATATCAATATCAGACCCGAGGGCGACGCCATCTTCCACGGGCCGGACGCCGTCACCCGCCTCCCCGGCCTGAAGGGTTCCCCGGGCACCACACCGCCACCGAGCACTATATTATGTGACCCCCGCGCTCTGCACTGTAAGGCCGCCACAGGGTCCTTGCCTTGCTCCGTGTAAACCTCGGCTACTTTGGACTCCTTGCACTCATCCCCAACACACACACACACACACGGCCGCCGCACTGCACGCACACACATCCAAACTCTTCGGAAAACAGCCTGTCAGCAGAAAAGGAACAAATATTTTGAAACATTTGCCTGTTTATTGAAATACGGAGAGGATAAATATTAGATGTAAGTGTAAACTGATTAAATTATGGGTTACTTTCATGTTACCTTCATTGTTTGAATTGACAAATAATTACATCCGTCATACCTCTTACAAGGATATGTTGCAAATTTTAAGCAGCTTGAAATTCGCTCGTTTTTCATGAATTACAGCACAGTGCACACAATCCTCCCCACGCCAGGTGAGCGAGGTATGCGGCAAGGATACCTCACAGTGCTGGAACCTGGCGGCCAAGGCGGCGTCGTCTGCTCGCTCTCCCTCGACATGTTGCTCGCCCGTACATTTTCTCCGGCCAGAGGGTAATTTTTCTTGTCATACTTCCGTTACGCCATTTTTCACGGTGCACGACAACATGTACGCTTGTGCACAACAAACTTCACTGCATTGTATAAGTGTTCATCAGGTCCATCTGCACTGCGTCAGGCTGGCGTCACGGCACAGCTCAACTGGTACAGTGAAGGACATATAAGCTCTCTCTCTCTCTCTCTCTCTCTCTCTCTCTCTCTCTCTCTCTCTCTCTCTCTCTCTCTCTCTCTCTCTCTCTCTCTCTCTCTCTCTCTCTCTCTCTCTCTCTCTCTTCACATCTCTCTCTCTCTCTCTCTCTCTCTCTCTCTCTCTCTCTCTCTCTCTCTCTCTCTCTCTCTCTCTCTCTCTCTCTCTCTCTCTCTCTCTCTCTCTCTCTCTCTCTCTCTCTCTCTCTCTCTCTCTCTCTCTCTCTCTCTCTCTCTCTCTCTCTCTCTCTCTCTCTCTCTCTCTCTCTCTCTCTCTCCCTCTCTCTCTCTCCACACTTCTCTCTCTCTCTCTCCTCCAGGCTGGCTGCAGCAAGGGTGTGGTGGCGGCAGAAGCACACGCTGCCAGACCTGCCCTATGACTACGGTGCCCTGGAGCCCACCATCAGCGCGGAGATCATGCAGCTGCACCACTCCAAGCACCACCAGACCTACGTCAACAACCTCAACGTTGCTGAGGAGAAACTAGCTGAAGCCAAGGCCAAAGGTTAATTTAAAGCGTATTATTATGTCTGAGGAATAGGTACATTCATCCTTTTAAAAAATCAGTAAATGTTCATTAAAGGTCACTCAAAAGATTTCACGGACAAGACTGCTATTTTCAGACATTTTCATGTGCATTTTAAGAAAACCCATATCATTACTTATTACAAATTATGGATAATCTTAGGAATAGCGGCTCCTAGCGGGTGCGCATTTAGGGCACGGTATGGTGGTAATTAAAACAATTTGAAAATATTGTACATTCTATAATCTAACCTAACCTAGAGATGAGCCCCAAAAGAATTACCGGTACTGTTAAAAAAGAACCGAAATGCCAGCCAAAACATTTTTGGTCATGACAGCTTGTGAGTTAACGCTGTCATGTATGATGTGTCGTCACTCTTATACCCATTTTTTTTGCTTTCAATTTGTGCTGCTTATTCTACACACCAGATGGCACAGGCTGGTTGTAAGGAAGCATAATAAGGTTCAGAATATGAGCATCTTCTGAGTGACCTAACAAAATAATACGAAAAAAATCCCCCCAAAGGAATGGAGACAGGAAAGCTACACAACTGTCATGATATTCTCGCCTCTAGTCTATCTTACTGCACTCTTGTTAGTGTTACTCAACATGTTATTGTATTTTATTTACTTTTTTATGCCATTTTCTGAGTTTTATATGACTGACTTGAATCAATGTTTTTGTAGGGAGGGAGATCCACTTCTTGGAGCAGTGAAAAATGTATCTGTTTGGGAGAATAAGTTTGGAGCAGTGAAAAATTTATCTGGGAGAATAAGTTTGGAGCAGTGAGAAATTTATCTGTTTTTGGAGAATAAGTTTTTCCCAACATTCCTAGTGGATTTGAACCAGGACACCCAAGGCAGGAGGTTGACACTAGCATTGAGTCAAAGGATATAGCATGGATTAATGCCTTTGCTCCCTTTATCTGTATCTTGGCACACTGTCACATGGAGTGGCATATTATTAAGCAGCAAATTTGATTTGTGCTAAACTAAAAACTTCATGTGTCACTGACTTTTTCAGGTTCTCATGTTGAATTGATAATCTAAAATAGGTTAGTATTAAATCAACATTCTCCTGTAATTGGTTAATTGTACAACTCATGCCTTGCCAACTGTGACAATGATTTATATTTTTTTCTGTACAGGTGACATCAGCACTGTAATTGCTTTAGCCCCAGCCCTTAAGTTTAATGGTGGAGGACACATAAACCACTCCATCTTTTGGCAAAATTTGTCACCAGATGGTGGAGAACCTGAAGGTATGTATTCAAGTCTTCATATGATAAGTGATCAAAGCAGTGTATTGATCTTTGTTGAATGTAACAAGCCAAACTAAGAGAAGTACATATCCAAAATATTGCTTGTTATTCATAATTAGGGCCCAAGCATGAATGGGAAGAGTGGTACATGTCTCCCAAGCCTCAGTGAGCTTGGGAGCCCTGGGGGAGGAGCTGGGAACTTTTTTTTTTTTTTTTTTTTTTTTTTTGGTGGGTTTACCTATATAAGTAGGATACTTTTGAGATTTGGTGAATGAAACAAATTGGAAAGTAGAGGTACTCAGTACTGGAACTCTGCTATTGAATTTTTGAGGCCTCTTCACATTGTTACATATATGAAAATTAGACAAACATTTATTTGGGTTTTCACTGCAGCATATTGTAAACTTGAATTTAATATCAGCTATGTTCATGTCATTTCAGGTGATCTTTTGGCTGCAATCAAACGTGATTTTGGCAGTCTGGAAAATCTGAAAAGCCAGCTGGCTGCACAAACCGTTGCAGTTCAAGGTTCTGGTTGGGGCTGGTTAGGTTATAACAAACAGAAAGGGGTGCTACAAATTGCTACTTGTCCAAACCAGGTAATTATAAGATAAATGTAATGATAGTAATAATTCAAACTAGCAGAATGAATGGAGAGGTATGACTCTTTAAATAAATATATTTATATATTCCCTGCATAGATTGAATGGATAGCAGTGACTTGCACAGGAAGTATACATCTCTTCATGACTTACCTTTTCCTTTGACATGTATTGAAAGAATGGGTTTGGATTAGCCCTCAAGGAATTATTATACAGTTGGCTCTTCACCAGTCATTTTTTTTACTGCTGCAAACTTCGGCTAATTTTTCCAGTCCTTCTTTGTGCAGTATAATTTATCAGACTGGGGACCATCTTGGTTGCTGGTCTCTGTATTCTCTACGTTATTTATATTTTTCTGTTTCTGTGGGGGCTATGCCTCTGACACACATTTCAGCCTGAGGTGCATCACATGAGTTTGTGTTTGTGTGTGTGTGTGTGTGTAATTCACTCATGGTCTGATTGAGTGCTGGACTCATGATTACTAGCCAGTGCTGTCCCACAGAGAGCTTTTGGAGTTCATTAAATGATCTATGGACTGAGACCTTACACACCACACACCCTTTTCCCTTTGCTCAAAGGGAGGGTAGTAACTGCTTCTCAGCAGAAATAACTTTCAGCTTGAGTAAGGCACAAACCTTAGCCTGCCATGATGGCAAGTAGAGTTAAACACTGCACCACGAGAGAAGTGTATGTTGTATGTGACTCTTTTCATTGTTGTGAATGTGTTCATATACCCATACAAGCATTTTTCCCTTTCAAAATTAAACAATATAAATAATTTGTTTCAGGACCCTCTTGAAGCCACAACAGGTCTTGTCCCTCTCTTTGGCATTGATGTCTGGGAACATGCCTACTACCTGCAGTACAAGAATGTTCGTCCTGACTATGTGAATGCCATTTGGAATGTTGCTAATTGGAAAGATATTAGTGCAAGATTCAATGCAGCCAAGTAAGGTTGCAGAATCTCCACTCAGTTTTGGTAATACCTGAAAATATGTTTGAGCAAAAAATCTGTCTCAACAACCAATATTCATTAAAAACAACTGTTAAAACTACATTATAGATACATTTTTTTCTATATTTATATAATTGTATGAAATTTTAACCAAGACAAAGAATGTGTTATCAAAGGAAAAGGTTCCTGAATGAATCTTGCTGGTTTAGAAATCACCCTCTTTGCAAGTTATTTGATGCCTCAATATATATATATATATATATATATATATATATATATATATATATATATATATATATATATATATATATATATATATATATATATATAGGCTATATACTGTATCCTAACTTCTCTTTCCACATTTTTCACTTGGTCTTGCAAAAATACCAGTGCCTTGAAAGGACAAGAGTTCTACTTTTCTTTTGGTGAAATATGATTATGTAAATTTAAATACTGATGCGGTCACATTTTACTAAACTGCATTCTTGCTGTATCCACAAGTTATCTGAGTGACATGGGATTGATTATGTGGATTCATGGTTAGTGGAAAGTTATGCAAATGTGTGTGTGTATGTGTTGTGTATATATATATATATATATATATATATATATATTTATATATATATATATATATATATATATATATATATATATATATATATATATATATATATATATATATATATATACACACACACACACACACCGATTCGGATAACTTTCCGCTTTATTATATATAAATTACTCGTTAATGTGATATGAGGGTGTTTTATACTGTTAATATTAAATATATAAAGAAATTATATAAATAAATATTAATTTGCTTATGAATTTTCTTTTACTTTTTTGTCCACAGTGATATATTATTTTCTTATCTGGGTAGAAAGTTCAGGTAATTGCTTATCATTATGATGAATCAGTGTTTGGATCACCCACATCATACAATGGGGTCGGCAGTGAGTGTAGTGGCCTGGAGGACTGGGGTTCATGTTTTATCCACTACCACAAGCTGACAATTTTCAGTCATTGCCAAGTGGCCCACAGGCTGTCCTGATGACCAGGGGATCAACCCAGAATCTAGCAAAACTTACAGAGGATCCACTGGAGCTCTAGGGGGAATGATGAGCCAGACAAGGTGGTGCCATCATAAAAAAAAAAATATAAAAAAATAAAAAATTTTTTGCATGCACCACTAATGGGCTTGGGTTAACCAGCAGGCCCCACCAGGAAAGTCTAATGGTGATATAGGCCGAACATTAAAAAAAATCTCAGGAATGGCATACGTATTCATGAAATAATAGAAGGCATTAAGGGGGTCGGCCTGGCGAAAAACTGGTCAAAAACAAAAAATTGAGAAAAATATTCCTTAGCTGCGTATGCCCTTTCAGTCTAATTACAGATTTTTTTTTTGTAAAAATCGCATTAGTCTTTTTAATTATGGATGTATAATGGACCTCCCCATGCATCAAACTCGACCTTATGGTATGTATGTACTGGACATGTAATACACTGATTATTGCAATTAGTATTTTCAAAAATTTTGCAGTTCTTGTGATATCTGGCTTCTATTCTTCTCTACACACATGCTCACACACATACAGCCTCAGTGCCTGTCTGAGCTTAGTAAAGTGAGGCTGTGCTGCCTTAGTCTCCTGACATACTTAGAAGCAGCTTGGCAGCTATTACACCCCTCCTTTGTGAGATAATGCCCCGTCTCAAGCTGAGGTGGCAGGTAGACCAGGAGCCTTGCAGACAGAATATTTTATGCCTAGACATCAAAATATATGACAATTTGAGGATATATATTTTTATATATCATAACTATTGATTGATTGATTGATTGATAGTTTATTGTTGCAAGTAAAACAACAAAGGAGAAGGGAGGAGCATGCCATCCCAACCCCCAGGCAGTACAGAGGATGCATGTGTAAGTAGCACCAGGAAACTAAAAAGATGCAATGGTAGGGGACAAGTGCTAAAAAAAATAAAGGCCTTGATTTAGTCAAGGGAGCAGGGATAAATGCTGTGATATCATTTAGCTATGCCTAAGTATTAGGTATGCATTCAAAACTTTGATCATATCTCAAAACATAAGTTGTATACCTTTGCACTTTAAACTCTCCATCATTTTTAACTAATTTCAATGAAACAAACACTAAAATCATGCTTAAACTTTTAAGAGTCAGTCTTTTATGAGTAAGTGGTGGCTGAGTGGTAGCGTGCTGGGCCCACATTCACCACATGATGGACGATGCGGGTTTGAATCCCCACGCGTTTTCTTATATGAAATTATTGAATTATTGTGGATTTATGGCTTAATTTTTATTCCGTTCTTAGGGGAGATGATGACTGAAAGTTTAGAAATTTATACTACTCCATAAGATAATGATTTTTAGTAAAATTTTCTTCCGTAATTTTGATGGCATAAAAAAGTTGCTTATACCATAATGTATGTAGATCAATTATTATTGGAGAAATGTGCTTTTCAAAACAAATTTCAATTTTCTAAAATTGGTAAAAAAAATATAAGGACACTTTTTTGGGGGGGCCAAAACTTATGTGTATGGTGTCTCTTACTTCTGGTATAAAAATTATGACAATAACCCATTAGATAAAGAAAAACGGTAAAAATATGTTTGTCCCCCCTTAAAAGGCATAAAGCGTAATGTGTCTTTTCATAGTGTTGTGCTGGAAGCTTCCCCCGGCGTCCATGTACCTCTAGAAGGCTCCGGGAGGAGCGAGCAGGGGGGCGGGGAGCAAGGCGAGCCGTCCGCGCCCCGCGGGGCGCGGCCAGACGCCAGGCGGGAAGTGTTGCTAACTTGCATATATTTTTCTACATGTTCTTGTATGATCTAAAATATACTGTAACATTCTAGACTGTACTGTTCTGGACATATATAGGAGAAGAGGGCGAGAGAGCCCCAGTCCGAGTCATAGTAAGCTAGTGGCCAGTGAAGAGTCAAGAGTGAAGCGTACTACTAAGGAAGAATATTAAACTACAGAAGTTGTGCAAAGTGTTTACATATCTCCCTCCCACGGAGTCTTGTGACGGCGACACGGAACCCAAGTAATATACGTCCGGCATAACAATAGCACTATTTGCACCACCTCAGCCACCTCCTCGAGATCTTCTCCCCCTCCCCCTTCGACATCATCCCCCTCCTCTCTCTCCTTCCCCCACTCATCGTCCTCCTCCTCCCCTGTTGCCGCCCCTCCCTCTCCTCCTGTAGCGGCTTCCCTTCCGTCTACCGACAGAGTTAATGGGAGGAAAGTACTGGTGGTTGGGGACTCTCAAGTCAGGTTCATTGACAGATACTTTTGTTCAAGGGATAAGGAAAATATAGGCTTCGAGTGTGCTTTCTCGGGGCGGGCATCCAGCACGTATCTGAGAGAATGGAGGAAATTTTAGAGGGGGAGGGGACACAACCTATCGTCTTCCGCAGTTTCGGTGGTAATGACATCAGTAAGGTGGGTAGCGAAGAGATATTTCGGCGCTTCAGGGAATCGTTCGCTAAAGTGAGGGACTTCGGGGGGGGGGGGGGTGCCGGCCGTTTGTGGTGTTCTGCCAAGGAGGGGGGTGGGAGAGGGATGGCTTTCCAGAGCCTTAGCAGTAAACAGCAGGCTGGCGGCCCACTGTAAGGGATATGGTTGGCTTTTCCTTGATAATTGGGACCTCTTCTACAATAAAGGCACCTTGTATGCCAAGGATGGCATACACCTGTCACTCCAGGGGGTGGAGGTTCTCGCAGACTCCCTCGAGCGATCACTTAGCACCCCACAGGATTTTTTAGAGTAGGCAAGGGGGGAGGGCCTGTCATCAGTGGCTATGCATCGCAGACTGGGACTAGGGGGCGCAGGAGAAATCAAAAGGATATAAAAAAGGATGGGCTAACGGCTTATTACATCAACAGTAATAGTCTCAGGAACAAGATAGATCTACTGAGTGGGAAAGCATGTGTCGAGAAATTCGACATTATAGCTATCACAGAAACGTGGGTGGATACTGCAAACAAAAACTTCATGTCTGAGTATGAAATAGATGGTTATCAGATGTTCCACAAAGATAGAAAGGGAAGAAGGGGAGGGGGGGTGGCACTTTATGTTAAAGACACACTTAAATGTTCCGCAAACAAATCTGTTAAAACAAATGGCGACTCAGAATCAGTTTGGGTGGACGTCCACAAAGGGAAAGACAAACTAATTCTAGGGGTTCTTTACAGGCCACCCAACCTAAGCAGGCAGGACATTGATATATTACTGCAAGAGGTAGGCACGGCGAGCAGGAGCAAAAATGTCTGCATAATGGGGGATTTTAACTACAGGAATATAGATTGGGAAGGCGTGGTGGGTGATCTAGAATCTGAGGATTTTCTGAAAATAATACAAGATAATTTTCTCAAGCAGACAGTAACTGAGCCCACCAGAGGTAACAACATTCTGGACTTGGTCTTAACTAACACCGAGAATATGATAAGCGAGCTAGATGTTGGGGGAGAATTAGGTGGCAGCGATCACAAGGAAATTAGGTTTAAATTAGACTGGGCGGTGACCCATGAACTCAACCCTGTGTTGGTGCCTGACTTTAGAAGAGCTGATTATGAGGGGCTCAGAAGACACCTTGAGGAGGTAAATTGGGAAACCTTAGGGCTGGATGAGGGCCAGATCTCAGGACTGGAACTGGAAAGACAGGGGAACCATGTAGAAATGACCTACAATAATTTAGTTAGAGAAATTGCAGAGGGTCAGAGACAGCAAATCCCTTACCAAGCACGTAGGAAGGAAAATAACGACCCCAAATGGATGACCCACAGACTCAAGTATGAGATAGGCTTGAAGAGAGGACTTTATAGGAAAATAAAGAACGGAGCAATCCACCTCAGGGGTAGGTATGTTGAGCTAGCCAGGTCGGTGAAGAAGAACACCCGCCTAGCAAAAAGAAATTATGAGATTAGGGTAGCCAACGAGGCCAAGTGCGATCCCAAGGGCTTCTTCAAATTGTACAGGACGAAAACAAGGGACAGAATTGGACCGTTGAAAACAAACACAGGCGAGCTCGTTGAGAATGGAGAAGATATGAGTCAAATGATGAATAACTATTTCCTCTCAGTTTTCACGCAGGAAAATCTAACAACCATTCCGGAAAGAGTTCAGATATATGAGGGCGAAGGGAACGACAAGTTGAGGGATGTGATCATCACTAGGCAAGTAGTTCAGGATGAGATTGGTAGGTTGAAGAAAAACAAATCGCCAGGCCCAGACGAAGTATTCCCAAGGGTTCTGAAAGAGTGCAAGGAAGTCCTTAGTGGCCCTCTTACCGATATCTTTAAGATGTTGGTAAATTCTGGGTATGTGCCCAATCAATGGAAAGTAGCTAATGTGACGCCGATTTTCAAAAAGGGAGACAAGTCAACCACCTCAAACTATCGCCCAATTAGCCTAACATCAGTTGTAGGAAAGATGTTGGAGTCAATTATAGCCAGAAGCATTCGGGACCTTCTAGAAAAGCATAACTTAATTCATGATTCACAGCATGGATTCACAAAGGGTAGATCTTGCCTTACTAACCTGTTGTCTTTCTACACTAAAGTAATCGAGGCAGTTGACCGAGATGAAAACTATGACATATTGTATCTAGATTTCAGTAAAGCGTTCGACAAAGTCCCTCATCACCGGCTATTACTAAAATTACAGGCTCACGGCGTAGATGGGAAAGTTTTGAACTGGATCAGGGCGTGGCTTAGTGATAGGAAGCAGAGAGTGCAAATCAATGGTAAAAAATCTGAATGGGGCAGTGTTACGAGTGGAGTCCCACAAGGGTCGGTGCCGGGTCCTCTGCTTTTTATTATTTACATCAATGACTCAGACACAGGAATTAGTAGTGATGTCAGTAAGTTCGCAGATGACACCAAGATCGGTAGAGTAATCCAATCAGACAGCGACGCTACCGTTTTCCAGGATGAGCTTGACAGACTATATGATTGGGCGGGGAAGTGGCAGATGGAATTCAATGTCGGGAAGTGTAGCATTCTGAGTGTAGGTAGGAATAATCCCTTACACAATTACTCCTTAAATGACACTCCTCTAAGCAGGTCTGGGCGTGAGACAGACTTAGGAGTCCTAGTGAGTGCTGACCTCTGTCCTAGGGCTCAATGCATTCAAGGAGCGTGAGCAATAAGAGCGCTGAAGTCATCCTCAAACTTTACTTAGCACTAGTTAGACCTCATCTCGATTATGCAGTTCAGTTCTGGTCCCTCTACTATAGAATGGATATCAAGATGTTAGAATCTGTACAGAGGAGGATGACAAAGATGATTCAGGGGGTGAGAAACTTGCCTATTGAAGACAGGCTGAAGCAGTTAAATCTACACTCTCTAGAAAGGCGAAGGTTGCGAGGAGACTTGATCGAAGTCTATAAATGGATGAAGGGATTTAACAAAGGGGATGTCAATAAAATTTTGAGAGTAAAAGAGCCAGGTAGGACACGTGGCAATGGTTTTAAGTTAGACAAATTCAGATTCAACAAAGACATAGGCAAGAATTGGTTCACCAATAGAGTGGTGGACGAATGGAACAGGCTTGGGAGCCATGTTGTGGGTGCCAATACCATAGATACATTCAAGAAGAGGTTAGATAAAGCCATGGATGGTGAGGTAAGGTGGGATTGAGTGTACAGGAGCTGCCTTGTATAGGCCAACCGGCCTCTTGAAGACTCCTTATGTTCTTATAGCACTATTTGACTCTTCACTCTGGCCACAGAAAACAGGGCAACTTGGTGATGATAATGCATATTATATTTTTCACAGAAAAAAAAAAAACATGAAACGAAACACAGAAGTATGCACGTTTGATAAGTTATTTATTTCACCATCATAAGTGGACATTTCAACTAGGTAACAGTTGGCAATCATATATGTACTTAATATATTTTTGGTTACATACTTCCTGTTATATATTTGCTTTAGATAAAATGAAATGATAGCTAAAAGATCAAACTTTTCTCCTATGATTATGCATTAAATAATTACTATACTGACACGCATTAAAATAAATGGGTGAGAAAGCTAAACTAATACCGTAAACTGGTAATAAAATCTTGGTAGCTATTTGGGTTAGATAATATTGAAATTGATAGCTGCTAGAGAATAAAAATAGCATGCTCAATGTTTCAAAACAGCAATTGTACATATCTGGCATGTTGCACTTTAAGTATCAAAATTTGTGGATGTATTTAAAAAAAATCTATAAAAAGTTAACTATTTGAGGTAAAAATTTGAAATGCAGGTAAAATGATGCTTATTGATTTAAAAAAATAATATTAAAAGCCCTGCTGTTAATGAAGGTCAGTGATGGTGATGGAGTCTGGGCTAAGTGTACAAAATTAATTTTAACAGTAGCTGAGTATGAAATATAGTCCAAATTATACAGGAAAAAGTCTTGAAAATGCCAAAATTAGGCTCCAGTTATTCAGACACATGATGCTGAGAACTTACCTCTCTATGATTTCAATATCAAAGCACAAAGGAAAAAATTAACAATTAAATATGTTCTATTATCTTCACATACTAGGAAATCACTGGATATATGCAATCATCAAAGATTCTAGTGTCATGACAGCAGCAAAAATATTATATTTTAAGTGTAATAAAGCTGCAACTAACCTTCAGTTTTTATTGTCCATGACCTCCATCAAAAGGAATGGGTTGAGTAGGAGTAGGAGGTCCTTTACTTTTTTTCCTCTCAAAACTTAAGCTTTATTGGTGATCTTCCTGCTACATACACCCAAATACATTTTTAACTTCATAACATGCTGCTCTTTACCAAATTCCCAAACCATTCAACTGTATTTCTTTTTTCATTCAACCAGTCCACACTAGGTGATAAACATACAAGCATAACAAATAATATAATAACAACAGATAATCTGTGGCAGCTGATTACTTTGTTTTTTACCCATTATTTTTAAAACAGATAACAAGTATATGGGGATGATTTTATGCATTCTTAACTCAGTATTTATACACAACATTTTATGGCATCTTGATATGTCACACTCCATACATACATACTCATGAAGCATACATAGTATTAGTTTTTTCTGGGCTAGTGACATAGTATGTACATCTATTGCCAATGAGGGAAAATGTCATGTCATTGCAGACTTAGGAATATATGTCAGTAAACTGAAGTCCACAATCTGTTTAGTCACCCTAAAACTGGCCCTTGTTTCAAACAATAAACAATCAAACTCACTGTCTACACTTTAACACTTACTGAAGTTTCCTTGCCGAGGTAGATAAAAAATTATAAAACATATATATGTATGTTACTCAAGAGAACTATGAACTTTAAAGTGACTTGCTGAAAGTGCTTGAATGACAAATATTCATGTGTAGTACAAAACAAGGCAATGCAGGATACTGGGTCTTGGATATATCAGTCATTAAATGACTATTTTTTATGCCAATATTATGAACCTATTATACAGCATACATTGCAGGTAGGTGTATATAGTACCAAATTTTTTGTTTATTCACTTTAACACAAATAAACTTATTTTTATTTTGTCCACTTTAATAAAGACCTGATCTTTTGCATAAGGTATGCATATGGTATGAAAAGCTGATATATTTACTAGTACATCTATTGTTCAATTTTCAATGAAATACATATACACAGAATTATTATTTTCACTAGAAAATTAACCAGGAGTCAAGCAATTTGTTACAACCCCGAATTCCCAAATCGCAAATTTATTGGCATTGATCCATGTTCCCTCATCCACAAGCATATTAATGCTCCATTGTCAACTAATAATTTTGAGAAACAAAGGTTGAGCCACTAAGCTCAGATATTTTTTCCTTGGGGGAGGGGGCTTCAGAAAGATAAGTAATTATACTTAATTTCAAGCACTGTCATATGCTAAGGTAAAAGGCAAAGTATCTTACTGGAAAATACCCACTGAAATCATCACAGTATACTCTAAGAGATAATAATCTCCATTAAAACGTGCAGAATAGTGCAGAGCTCTATGAGGATGTCCCATTACATATCTAGTGACTGACAGAGCCGACAGATTCTATACTTATAATCACAAGAACAATGGACTCAGATGAAGAGGATGACCTGTAAATGACATGAACATCACTGGTGATGTATGAAAATGAGATGAAATCTTTAATAAAGTTTTGTGAGTCATGATCATATATGTACATGTTTTTGGAAACAATATATAATGAGTACAAAGTAATATAAGTAAAACTGGTAATATAATTGATGAAAGCAGTAAATACACAGGAATTCAAAGCTTCCAAATGCTACTAGATTCTCTGAGTGGCACCCATCACCAGCACAGCTCTTCCAATAACGATGTCGCTTTCTGCTCTGTTGGTCAGTGATGCTATGAGTATATTTTCACTACAAAGCACAGCTCTAAAGTATGTAAGTAATAAAGTGCTACTATAAATTGGCATTTCAAGTATTTTTCATTGCACTTAAGTGCTAAAACATGAGCATATAGATTACCATCACTTTTATGAATGTGATTAATTATACCCAATCATTTTATAGGTACACAGGAGATGCTGTTACTGGTGGCTAACTTGTAAAGCTCACACTTAAAAAAGGGCACATGAATGATAGTGTAAGTCAAAGAAAGGGCCCTTTGTTTTGTGTGTTATGTTATGCATGCATGTCAATGCATGAGAATATTTGAAAATCAATGATTTGCAGAAATTGTTTGAGTAAGAATATATATAAATTTGACATTTCAAGCAACACTTCAAAATAAACCAGGTTATATTCACATATTAATGGAGATGCTCAAACTTGGATATGACTGAAAATAAAATAAAAAATCTAAGTTTTCACATTTTTATAAAATATATACTAGTTGGAAAACTGAACATTTTAATATATATATATATATATATATATATATATATATATATATATATATATATATATATATATATATATATATATATATATATATATATATATATATATATATATATATATATATATATATATATATATATATATATATATATATATATATATATATATATATATATATATATATATATATATATATATATATATATATATATATATATATATATATATATATATATATATATATATCTTACTAAAAATGCTCTGCTTCAAATAATAACTTATACTTCAGAGTCATCAAGAAAATTTCTTGTTACTAATAATAAGTGTTTCCAAACCATCACTGTATCACCTCTTTCTGGTAATATATTCTACTCTGACTTTTTTTTAGCTACTTGAGCATTTTACACTGAAAACACATAAACATAATTATAATAATTATAAAACTAAAACAAAAAATTACTGAAATTTTCAAGTGGAAGAACCTACATAGAAAAAAAAATTGAAGTCTGAGTATATTTCAAGATGACCACTAGAATCTGTGTAAATAAATATAGATCTTCAGTTAAAAGCTACACTACATTCATAATAAATTAGAAAAATATATTACAAGAAAATAACAACATTCTAAAAAATATCTAGAATTATTGTACATATATGGCATATTAAGTACCGTACAATTTTTTGGGAGTATTAAGACAAACTATTTTTTTGCATTAGCAAGTACAAAACATAAACCAAAAGAAATAAATCAGTCTTTTGATTTGCAAAGATCTTCTGTTGAAGGAAGAATCAAAGGACTAGCTGACTGTCTAGGCTAAAGAAAAAAAAAAAACATATAAAAAATCTACATGGTAATGTATCTGTGACTTTAAGAAAATGTTCTCCCTAAATGAAGGTGACAGCATTTTAGAGTAAGGTGTGTACCTACTGTGTCTCTAAGGAGAAGGTTCTGTGCTGGCATCAGGAGTTCTCTGCTACTTGGGGAAGCAAACTTCTATCGCAACAGTCTTGGTGATGCAGACATTCCTCCTTCCACCTGCTGATGGGAAATACAACATAATCATGAACAAGGCAGTGCACAATATTATAGATTAGCAGAACTTACATTAGGGGAACATTACTAGTGACGACACATTAATAACAACAAACAGGACAGAGATTCCAGATATAAGAAATGGAAAGGATCATTAAAATGAAAAATAAAACATACAGTGATAACAGGCGCACCTAACATCACCATAGCCGATCCAGGATTCAGTACATTTCCTATCTAATAGGCGGTAATGTGATAATTGTATTTCGTAAAAAAATCCTTATAACCCAAAACTAACTAAAATTGAGTATTCTTTTTCTTGAACAGAACACTGAATAAACAACAAAACAATAATATGAAAAAAAAGAGTGGCTGAACTGGTAGCGTACTGGGCTCACATTCACCGCGTGATGGACGACGCGGGTTCGAATCCCCACGCTACCACCTCGGATTTTTCAGTCACCGCCGAGTGGCTTAAAACTACCCACATGCTGTCCTGAGGACCACCCATCAACCCGGACTCTAGAGGAAGCCGTCCAAGCGAATCATGAACGAGTTCCGGGGGGCAGCATGAGCCAATGCAAGATGGCGCCACTATAAACACTCGCCTGCGCCAGAACGGGCTGGGCCGACCATCAGGCCCCACCGGGAAGAAGCCTTGGGCCGACCATCTGGCCCCACCGGGAAGATGCCTACCGGCGCAATAGGCAGCGACGTAAAAAAAAAAAAAAAAAAAAAAATACAACTGTGGGCCGAGGCAGCAGCACACGCCATTTTGCTGGTATCAGGTACCTTAAAAATGCATATTTTTACTGCGTAAAGCACGTGATGTCACTTTGTGACTTCGTGAGCTTTTATAATTACCTATTTGTGTATATTTCATGGAGGCATAACTTGCATTACTACTTTCAATTTTACTAGTGACACGAATTTGTGACTGTTTATCACAGTAAAATTTAACTCAATTAAGTGAATCAGACACCACAGAAATATTACCAGTGTGTGTATGAATGAATACAAAGATGAGAACATACTTTGATTTAACTCCAGGATGTCTCGTGGGTCATTTATAAACAAAAACAAAAAATCCGGATAGGCTACTCCTTAGCCCACTACCGTCGCTCGAGGCATGAAAACAGTCCCTCCACCAAGTTTGTACCCCACTTTTGGTGATGTTAGGTGCACCTATTACATTTCCCTGGCAGTCTACTGTACGATATGCATTTATCAGTGTCCAGAAAATAAATCATACGTACTAATAGAATTGTATGTTTATCTGATGAGAAATATCTTCCATACTTACTTGGGTTTGTCTTTCGTCATCTTCATCATCTATTAGTGGATCAGCTGATATCAGTAGTTGATCCCGGCCCCCACTGGGCAGTAAGGTCCGGCCACTTGTCCGTTTACGTCGTGAGAAAACCTTGGCAATCTGTGCAAATTTCTTTCTCGAAGCTGAAATACACAAATAAAAAAAGTGACTGCATGGTTCGAAGGATCTTTAAAATATCTTAGAAGATTCTTCCTCCTTGATTACATTCAATACAACACTGCTTATTGAACTAAAACTCTGGATAAATGCAAAGAATTTCTGAATGACAGATATATAAAACTCTCATAGGATGAAATATCAATCCACTATATCATAATCAGCATATCCTTCTGGGGAAATCATTTGAAAATCTATGGTGCCCTTCCCATTTCTCCACTGAAGATAATACAAGCACTACAGTTAATTTTCAAGTGGGGTGTCACTAAAGGTAAAGTAGGAAGCACAGAAACAATGGCCCCACTCACCTTTTCCCATGGTAGCAATTCTTTCTCTGAGAGTTGCATCATCAAGTTGAGCCAACTGGCCTTTGCCTTTACTTCCCTCTGCCTCGTCATCGTCTCCTGCCTCAGACTCGTAATCTGAAAAATGAAACATCATGGGGTGAGAGATGTCGTTATAAAGATTATTATTGTTTCATATATAATGTGTAAGTGCTACTTCCTCCATAATGTAGGTGAATAACCATGATAATTCTCAGGAAATGAGAAGACATGTAGGGATAAACAAGTAAAGATTGCCCAGTGACATTATTATTATTATTATTATTATTATGATGATGATGATGATGATGATAAGCTACCAAAGACTCCCTTCAGGGTGCAGATACAAGTTGAACCACGCAAAATACAAAAAGTTATTGGAGAAAAGCAAAGGTAACGAATAGTTAAGAAACTGGCCAGTCAAGGCCAAATGAAAGAAAAATAAAATTACTGTTTCAAAAAGACATTCACACGAGACTTAAATGTAGAAATGTCTGCAGAAAGGACAATATCATTGGGTAACTGATTCCATAAACTTGTCAACAACGGAAGAAAACATCATGAGAATTGTGTCGTACAAAAATTCATAGGATTAAAAGCAAGATCGTTTTGACTGAGAGCAAACCTCGTGACCCGGGCATTGTGTAAGGGATGCCGATTATTTTTAAAAACTTTCAATAAAATGCTAAGGGCACCAACTTGACGCCGATGATCAAGATCAAGAACAAGTGGCGGAGAAATAGATTTAATTGAATTGATAGCTCTGTCAAGTAACTTTAGATGGCAACTGGCAGCAGACATCCAAACAGGAGCACAATATTCAAAGTGGGGCAAAATGAATGCATAAAAAGATTTGATTACAGTTGAGTCACAAGCAAATATTTCGAAGCACTTACGAAGCAAGCCTATCTTCTGTGCAATAGTGGAAGACATGGAACGGATGTGCTTCTCAAATGTAAGTTTAGAATCAAGAGTGACTCCCAACAAACGGATACTAGAAACATCCTTAATCTGTTCACCAAAAATATGCAAACAAGGATGAGGCGATGCTGAAGCTAAATGCTTTATTGCAGAATTCGTTGACAGCCGTCATCCTTTGAAGTATTCCTGTTGAAATATGAGAGAGAGAGAGAGAGAGAGAGAGAGAGAGAGAGAGAGAGAGAGAGAGAGAGAGAGAGAGAGAGAGAGAGAGAGAATACCGACCTTCCTGCAGGGCTGTCATGAACTCCCTGTTGGTCCGCAGCTCGTCCATGAATTCGTCATTCTGCAGGAAGAGGGCGATGCGCTCGTCCTTGAGGTACTGGGCCAATTCTGCGTCGCTCTCCCCCACCGCCTCCCGGGCCAGGGCGTTCTCGTTGAGCCGTTGACTGAGCCGCTGGGGTGATAACACCCCCACGCCCTGGAAGTGAGGAAAAGTTATGCTGTCATTTCATTTATGATAACCATCGTAGTCCTTTCCTTTGATTCTTTGGATCTCAACAGATGTATAAAATCCATGTCTTTAAATCTACCAATTTTGCCGAAAATTATTAAACTGATAAACACTACATACACCATGTAAGGTCATCTTTTAACTATAAAAAAGGTTAAAAAAATAGGGTTGTCTCAGCTTAATATATATATATATATATATATATATATATATATATATATATATATATATATATATATATATATATATATATATATATATATATATATATATATATATATATATATATATATATATATATATGTATACACACACACACACACACATATATAGATAGATAGATAGATATAGATTTTTAAATGTACTTAACACGTAGCAATTTTTGGAATATTAGGTTAGGCAAAGTCCTAAGGAGATTGGTGCTGATATAAAGACTAACTACGTCGAAATTTGATTGTTCGAACATCAGTGCTATCAGTTAGCATAAAATATGAACCTGCTGTCAACAACTACCCCGACCTCCCATTAAAATGTTCGTTTTCGAGACATTCCCCAATCACCTGCTCCAGGTCCGAGTACTCGCGGCCACTGTCATCGTCCTCGCTTCTGCTGCACGCGGTCGTGGTGGGCATGTACGGGTGCTGCGGCAGGTACGTGAGGCGGGAGATGTTGCTGTAGATGTTGCAGTCACGGTCATGGTAGTGGCAGCTCCTGGCGACCTTAAACTCTTGGTGCAGCCACCGTTTCCTGGCCCTCCGTGCTCGAAACTTATCCAGCCGATAGTGGAGCCTAGCCTCAGCCTGCACCAAAGCCGGCCGCAGCCACGCCCACAGTGCCTCAAAGCACATGCCTCGGCTTTGAAATGGTGTCTGGCAGATAGTCACTTGTACTGGTGTTATAACTTACTATGACTTTCAACGCGTCCTCACGTAATTTTTGTCTGTTCACTGTTCTTTTTCTGAGCCAAGCGACATACAGTTTTCCGTCCTTTGTCACGTAGGTCTAATGATAACAGTATAACATAATAAATTATCATTTGTATATTCTTTACTGCACGATTCATACGGTTTCACATTTGGAGGCACAAAAACAGAGTTGAGCGAATCGTGCATGGAATCCTTATACCATTTGGTGTTTGGAAACACTTGCGTCACAGCGAGAACTTGCCTATTATTGTCACGTGATCGAGCCAATTAAGCTGTTTTGGGTGCATGGGGTAGGTGGGGAATAAGGGCAGCGTTGAGCGTAATAATATTCCTCGAGAAAACATGCATTACTTTACTGCGTCATGTCGCATGATGCCATGAAAGAGAACGAAGGGATAACTGAATGGACTGGTAAAATATAAAAGATTTGGTACAGATAATGATATCCTCATGTAATCTCCGATGGTCAGAGAGAAGGAATAAGCCTACATACATCTGTTCGCAGCGAAAGTAGTTTGCGGAAATATGATAAAAAAAGAGAAACGGTTCGCAGTGAAAGCCGTGTCTGCTACCTTCCCTGCTCACTCCCCTTCCCCCTCCTGCGGCTCTTATGTCTCCCACAGCAGGCAGGCGTACTTTTTTTGTTTTTATTCAATCAACAGTATCACCTAACGATACATTTATGAACTATAGCACCTGTGAATGGCGTGTGACGAGTGGCTGACAAACTCTCAGACCTAAAACGCAATGTGTGTCTGTGTGTGTGTGTGTGTGTGTGTGTGTGTAGAGGGGAGGGGGGTTATCCTATCCCTGTCATCATCACCATCATAACCAACGACGTTTCCACATCAACAACATGGGCTGAAATAACATAGTAGAACGTATTTTCCAGAAATCGCATCAAATTTCGCTGAATGAAAGAGGGTATGTAATTTCCCCCAGTTGGAATGCACATCCCAAGATCCAATCCGAGGACACACGGCTCGGGAACAATACTCTCAACACTCAAGTAAAGGTGACAGTCACTTTCAAGGACACAACACGAGACACCTGTATCACCCCGACTAAAGCACCCGACCAGATCGTCCTCCACAAGAGTCGATGCAAGGCGGACGTGTTCATGATTCCGCGAGTTCGATGAGTTATGATACATGTGTCGGCCCAAGGAGACAATATGAACGACTCATTCTACGTATATACATGCCTTCAGAATATGAACTTTACAAACTCACGATTCTTTTTTCGGAACATGTTTGTTTTACTTATTGTCGTTTGTTGAAAGCTTTATTTTCTTGCTCACTGAATATTTCTTGTT
>NC_066543.1:13418728-13426228 GCF_024679095.1 Eriocheir sinensis
AGAATTATATTTCCGAGATGATGAACGAGTTGGGTTTGAGTGTGAGAGTTGATGGCCGTTAAAGTGACATACAAATATCTGTGTGGTCACTGTGGTGCAGTGGTCTTCCTGCCTTCAGTGGTGACCTTGATCAAATGTCTGTTTCGTAACGAGCAAACACTGCACTACTGCACTGGGACACACTATGCACCTGTGTACCACCTCACCGATAAGCAGTAAGCCGGAGTATTGTGCAGCTGCGTAAAGTAAGGTAAGGTAGGGGGTATATGCTATACTCCGCGGTGCGATAACACACTGATTCCCATCATCTCAGCCCTTGAGCCTGTGCTGGGTAATAACCCATAACCCGGGACACAGGGTCAGTGACATCCGGGTTACCACAGGTTACCTTCACAAGGTTTCTATTACTAAGTGAGGGTACATGATGCAGCTGTCTCAGCGAGGAACTACACCAGCAGGCTATAACGGAAGTGCACATTATGCACTTATACACCACTTCACCGAGAAGCACCATACAGATGTTCAATTTAGCTGTGCCACACTAAGTATTGGAAAGGTAGAACATTATGCAGCTGTCTCAAGTAACCCTACACTGGCATTACGAGGTGAGGCATAAAAAATGAATTTATAAAAAAATCCCACACTTTGCCTCTCTCTCTCTCTCTCTCTCTCTCTCTCTCTCTCTCTCTCTCTCACCGCGCATCATAAGTTTCTTCTTTAGTTTTGTATCCTTGGAGAGTTCTTCCGCAACCTACCTCCTGCCCCTCCGCCACCCTCTCCCCTCCACCCAACACTCCGCACCACCCAAACCACTAGAGCCCCACCACCAGATGCTTCCCGGTGGAGTCGAAGGCCGTGGATGTGGTGCAGTTATGTAGCCTATAGTGCATCCACGAGCGGTTCCTTATTACTGACATCACCATCCCTATTATCATCATCGCTACCTTTACCAATACTGCTACTATTATTACCTCTGACATGATTATTATTACTTCAACAACTACGAATTTCTATAGTCAGTGGCGGATACAAGGGGGGGGGGCTCACCCCCCCCCCCACCCCGAAATTTCAGCTGCGGTGAATTTTGAGGTGACTTTTTCGATTTTTTGCATGTCTGATGTTATTTTTCGTGCTTATTTCATGGTGAATACTGTTCCTGAATGTGGCCGGAGTGTGCAAGTAAGGTACTGAATGTGGAAAGACACTCAATTATGACGAAACGAGAAGACAAAATAAAATTTAAAGGCACAAGATCCCGCCATTTCTGTGTTTACATGGTGGAGGTGGTGGTGTGGATGCAATGTACAGTCGCGCTACGAAGTGCTGACACAGTTTTCATAATCTTTCGGACACGGAGCAGAGGTTCTCTGACGACTCTTAAAAAACTGGAAATGGGTGGTGGTGGAAATGGGTGAGTGGTGGAAATGGGTGGAAATGGGTTCCAAGTCAGAAATCAGTCCGATGTACTGTAACAACTCCTCTCTGGACGATTCTGGGCATATTCCTCCTACTCGTCCCCCCTCTGACTCCTTTATGCCTGTTATTAAGATTCTTCAAAATGATGTTTTCTATGCCCTCTCTGGCCTCAACTCTCAGAAGGCTTATGGACCTGATGGAGTGCCTCCTATTGTCCTTAAAAACTGTGCCTCCGTGCTAACACCCTGCCTGGTCAAACTCTTTCGTCTCTGCCTGTCAACATCTACCTTTCCTTCCTGCTGGAAGTACGCCTTCATACAGCCTGTGCCTAAGAAGGGTGACCGCTCCAATCCTTTAAACTACCGCCCTATAGCTTTACTTTCCTGTCTATCTAAAGCTTTTGAATCAATCCTTAACAGGAAGATTCAAAAGCACCTATCCACTTCTGACCTTCTATCTGATCGCCAGTATGGGTTCCGCAAGGGGCGTTCTACTGGCGATCTTCTTGCTCTCTTAACTGACTCTTGGTCATCCTCTCTTAGTCGTTTCGGTGAAACTTTCTCAGTTGCGCTAGACATATCGAAAGCTTTCGATAGAGTCTGGCACAAATCTTTTGCTTTCTAAGCTGCCCTCTTTCGGATTCTATCCCTCTCTCTGTTCTTTTATCTCCAGTTTCCTTTCCGGCCGTTCTATCTCCACTGTGGTGGAGGGTCACTGTTCTTCCCCTAAACCTATCAACAATAGTGTTCCACAGGGCTCTGTCCTATCACCCACTCTCTTCCTGTTATTCATCAATGATCTTTCCATAACAAACTGTCCTATCCACTCATACGCTGACGACTCCACTCTGCATTATTCAACTTCTTTCAACAGAAGACCCTCTCAACAGGAATTACAAGACTCCAGACTGGAGGCTGCAGAACGCTTAACCTCAGACCTTACTATCAAAATCCGATTGGGATAAAAGGAACCTTGTATCCTTCAATGCCTCAAAAACCCAATTTCTCCACCAATCATCTCGACACAATCTTTCAAACACCTATCCCCTATTCTTCGATAACACTCAGCTGTCACCTTCTTCAACACTAAACATCCTCGGTCTATCCTTAGCTCAAAATCTCAACTGGAAACTTCACATCTCCTCTCTCACTAAATCAGCTTCTTCGAGGTTGGGAGTTCTGTATCGTCTCCGCCAGTTCTTCTCCCCCGCACAGATGCTTTACAATTATAAGGGCCTTGTCCGCCCTCGTATGGAGTATGGATCTCACGTGTGTGGGGGCTCCACTCACACAGCTCTTCTGGACAGAGTGGAGTCTAAGGCTCTTCGTCTCATCAGCTCTCCTCCTCTTACTGATAGTCTTCTACCTCTTAAATTCCGCCGCCATGTTGCATCTCTTTCTATATTCTCTAGATATTTTCATGCCGACTGCTCTTCTGAACTTGCTAATTGCATGCCTTCCCCCCTCCCGCGGCCCCACTGCACACGACTTTTTACTCATGCTCATCCCTATACTGTCCGAACCCCTTATGAAAGAGTTAACCAGCATCTCCATTTTTTCATCACCTACACTGGTAAACTCTGGAACAGCCTTCCTTCAGCTGTATTTCCTCCTGCCTATGACTTGACCTCTTTCAAGAAGAGTGTATCAAGACATCTCTCCACCGGAAATTGACCTCTCTTTTGGCTATTCTTTACTCTTATCTGTTATGGGAGCGGCGGGTAACGGGCTTTTTTCCCACTTTTTGTTGCCCTTGAGCCGTCTCCTTTGTTGTAAAAAAAAAAAATGTCTCTATAGCAACCACAAAGAAAGAGATTATTCGAGGAAAGGGCGGGGGGTGACGCCATATCCCTAGCCACCCCCGAAATGGAATCCTGGATCCGTCACTGTCTCTAGTCATTCATATTAATACAGCACCACCATCACCAACCACACCACCATAATAAATTAACCCTTTTACACACATACACACACCTTTGCATCACCATCTATCTAAATAATCAGATGTACTACTGACTACTAACACATTCTAACCATCACCACTTATTTACCTCTCTCGCCTTTCTCCCCTTGTTCTCCGTCCCCTATCACCGCCCCATCCACAGACTCACAACGACACACAACCATATATTGATAACAGTGAAATAAACACTCATCCATAACTCATTTTCCACCCCAGTGCTATTTATTTCATCACCATTCATTGACAGACTCTTAATAGGGCCACTTTCACAGTTCGCCATGATGGGTTGGTAAGCTTCTAAAGTCTAAACCAGTGGTTCTCAATTTTTTTCAGTGATGGCACCCTGAACTTATATAAACCCTTTTGTGGCACCCCTTTTTCACACACACCCCCTCCTCACATGAATTAACTTGTTATACACAATTGTATCTGTTTAAATTACTTTAATTGATGAATTAAAATTATTATCCATACTCAAACCAAAATTAACATACGGTACAGTACATGCCCAGACATAGAACTCATCAGTAGAATTAGATTAACTTGAGTTATAAATGCAGACTAACATCAAAAGAAGAAAAAAAGGCATGATTCTAAATTCACGATTATCTTGTGGCACCCCTAGGCACTGTCCGTGACACCCCAGGGTGCCGTGGCACCCAGTTTGAGAACCTCTGGTCTAAACCAATACTAAGGACTTCGAAAATTTATTGTGTAGTGTTTTGTGAGGAAACCCTACTACGGGAAATCTCTTGGGTATCTGCTGGTGTTGTACCGAGAACCTAACCTTTATAAGTTTGTAGAAGATTGAATAGTTTGCTTCGGGCGATAACAAACCCACTGTGTTGGACTGTGAAATGGCTCTTATTATACTCAGGTTCAACATCCACAACTTAAAACACAACGAAACACCCGCCTATCCACTATCCTCACTCGCCCCCGTGCTATCTATCCTATCACCCCCGTAGAGACTAACACATGCTCAACACCCATGACTCACTGCCACTGCAACACACCTCTGCCCTCCATGCCCCAACGTCATTATTCCCTCCGCGACCACGGCCCACCTTCGCCTCGCAAAATAGGTTCTTGTGCAAGGCCACGCTACTCTTCCTCTATGGTTGCCTCATGCCTCTTCATCTCTCTCTCTCTCTCTCTCTCTCTCTCTCTCTCTCTCTCTCTCTCTCTCTCTCTCTCTCTCTCTCTGCGTACCTCTTTTTGGTAGACACGCCAAGGAGCAAAAAAAAAAGCGACGCAGCACGCAGCGTCATGTAAATAAGACAGAAACACGCCGAGATAACCAAATTGCGTATACCAGGCTTGTCTTGTCTTACTCAAATGGCAAACAATCGATCTGTACCTACTGTTTAAATTATTTACTTCATACGTGACACCACTCCTCTCTCCCTCCTTTCCTTTCTCTCTCTTCCTTCCTCTGACTGATGCATCCCTTACTTCACTTAATAGGCCATCGACTTCAACTTGTCATGATAATTATGCTTTACTTTACCTCGATCGATAAAGTAAACAAATGGATTATTGAGGTGCTTATTCTGAACGTGTCCCTTTATACCTTTAATGCATTACGAGGAGTTTCGCAACTTGCTTGAAGGTGAAGAGAGGACGTTTCTGTGTGTGTGTGTGTGTGTGTGTCATATATATATATATATATATATATATATATATATATATATATATATATATATATATATATATATATATATATATAGATATAGATATATAGATATAGATATAGATAGAGAGAGAGAGAGAGAGAGAGAGAGAGAGAGAGAGAGAGAGAGAGAGAGAGAGAGAGAGAGAGAGAGAGAGAGAGAGAGAGAAACAGAGACAGAGAGAGAGGTTTGGGGGTAATTCCACTTGAAGGGGTAGATACAGAGAGACATCCGGACGTACTGTAGGCTGCGTGTTATCTTATGGGAGATGGTGCGCCTGGGCTTGACCTACTCCTGATAAAGACGGACATTGGTCATCAACCCCTGACACTTGTAGACGAGAGAGAGAGAGAGAGAGAGAGAGAGAGAGAGAGAGAGAGAGAGAGAGAGAGAGAGAGAGAGAGAGAGAAATAAAAAAAAAAGGACAGGAAAAAGTGAACGAATTGAGGTGTAGCTACTTCAAACCATCTCGCCAAAAAGCAACGTGGACGCTGTTTGTAAGTCTCTCTCTCTCTCTCTCTCTCACGCAATCTCGTCGTTGTCTGCTTTATTCCTTTATTGACCTGACCCTCTTGCACCGCTCTTCCCCTTTCCCCTGCCTCGGTTCCCCCTTCATACCCCTTCAGACTCACTTAATACCTAATCGGGCTGTGACGCACCAGACCAGGGCATAACAGAGGAGAGAGTGGAGATAGTTGGTGAGGCTCTCATCGCTTAGCCTTCTTCAGAGTTCCAATGGCGCCACTTACAGGAAGAATTTAATATTTATGATTATCCAGTCAGTACCGTTCTGTTTCTCCCCCCCCCCACCACCACCCCACCCTCGTCCACTCTACCTCATTAGCCTTTATTAGTTTTGGTTACGTTTTGGGTGAATCAGGGAACTGGTCACGGTGAATTAATCAACCGATAATTGATAGAGGCAAAGCGCATTCGTGGTACCATGGATTTTTTTCTGTAGGCCTATATGTATTTCAGAAGATAAAACGATGTGAGATAACAGCGTCAGTGCTATGATATGTCAAGACAGCAGCATGATTACTTCATCTGCAGAAACGCAACAAGGCATGAAAGATTACAGTACCCCCAGCTTGGGTCAACTGGCTCATGAAGTAAAGAAGGTCGATATATTAAGACTGTCCATACTAAAGGACAAGTGAGAGAGAGGAGATCTCATTGTAGTATCCAAATGACTACGGAATCAATAGCGGTGGAGAAAGTTAACCTCGAGAACCCATTAGAGATGAAGGAAAACACAAAACAAGAAGTATATAGGGCCTAACTGAAAGCTGCAATAGAACGCAATGCTAAAACGATGTTGTGAATAATAGCTTGCCAATCAAACCTACTTGGAAGCAAAGCGGGAAGTAGGCAGACCACAACTAATTAATCGTTGTGCTGCGGGAGGTATTCTCGTGTCCTCGTAGTTCTCGTTTGTTCTTCTTTACGAGGAAGCCAGAACACCCGCAGACTTGCAGATTGTTGCATGGCGTGCATAAAGATGATAAAACTAAACCGTGTAACTTTTTTTTATTTTCGCTATGCAGAGCAGTTTTCTGGTGTATCAAAATGTAGGCGACCCCAGGAGAAACAGCCCACAGCATGAGTTAAGAAAAGGATAGAAAGAAGTAAGGAAGCGATACACCACGAGGAAAAAACAAATGATGTATGGTGTCACTAAGTAAACACTACGTAGCACTTAAACGAAAGTGAAAATCAGAACTACCTTGATTAATGTAATAAATGTTGGACGTATCTCAGCAAGTGAAGGCTAATGGTCATATTTTAAGTATATATATATATATATATATATATATATATATATCTATATATATATATATCTATCTATATATATATATATATATATATATATATATATATATATATATATATATATATATATATATATATATATATATATATCTCAACGACTTTTTCCCATGTACTCGAGCCCATA
This sequence comes from Eriocheir sinensis, assembly GCF_024679095.1. Taxonomy (NCBI): domain Eukaryota; kingdom Metazoa; phylum Arthropoda; class Malacostraca; order Decapoda; family Varunidae; genus Eriocheir; species Eriocheir sinensis. Next base: position 13,425,737 of record NC_066543.1, read on the forward strand.
CTTCATTATCAAACGGCAGCCAATCCACTGGCCAGCTTATCACCTTCTCAAGTGACACCTATCAAACCATCGCAGAACTGGGACGCAGGTGCCGTGGCTGCCACTGTATGTATGTGGGGGTGGGGGTGTTCGGGGTTACGAGCCCGGTGATAGATCGTGTGTGTGTGTGTGTGTGTGTGTGTGAGAGAGAGAGAGAGAGAGAGAGAGAGAGAGAGAGACGTCCTTCCTGTACCTCTCTTCCTATCCTGCTGGGCTGTCCTTTCTTGTACCCTCACCTCCCCCACACGCATCACACATCCAAACTACACACACACACACACACACACACACACACTTAACAGTCGCAACAGTAATAACACCAACACTACCAGACATTGCCATATCTTTCACATCACCATTATTACGTCCATCGCCAACAAGAATGGCTAATAATATCCATTCTTTGTTTTCATCACCATCACCGCCACAACAAGACACTTCCATAGGCAAAGC
>NC_066543.1:13431228-13483728 GCF_024679095.1 Eriocheir sinensis
TCATTTACAAAATGGCAACCTTTCAACCAATCTTTAACAGAGTTTAACCTTATTACACATAGCTTGATGCCTCCTGCATGCATGCCAGGAATTTTGCTTATCTACTATTGACACAAAATGATGATTATAAAGACAAATAGAAGGACAATAATATATTGTCACCCATCTGGCAGGTGACAATGAATAATAACAGGGTAATATAAAGAATACCTCAACAGACTTAAACAGCTCCTCCTGTCTAACCTAACCTACTATGGGATGGTAACTTACTGATGGTAGATTAGTAGTTAGATCTGTCTATCTATCCTAACCTAGCACAGTAACCTATCACTGGCTAATAATAAACTATTACCATCATATTAATAACCTATCACCACTAAATTAGAAAGAGTCTGCAGCAGTTGAAAGGACAGACTTTACACAGAAAAAAAATATAAAATCACTGTTTGTAACGACTGGTAGGGACTGCATTATACATTACACTTACACTATGATAATGTATGTTTACTTAAGAGTCTAAATAACACCAAGTGACACCTCAGAAATATTATCCAATAGTGTTCCTGAGAACCATGACAGCACAGGAATTTCTTGAGCAAACACACACACACACACACACACACACACACACAGTGAAGCCTTGTAGTATTTGCACCGACACATTAAATGCACTAAATATGCATACCTGCCTGGGCGCATTCATTGGCCGAGCTGTGGCTTTGTTCCCACGCCTGCCCTCCGAAGACCCCAAAATGAAAGGGCACAGTGACAGCCACTAGAATGTACACTAATGCATGAGTAAAGACGTCAAGCACTACGCGTCACGCCCATACAAACGAGCACTGCATGATGTGACAGATTTCCCAAGCAACTGCAGTATGCCCGCCAGCGCCTGTGTCAGGGTGGTTACAAGGCAGCCCCGCCCCCCGGCCCCGCCCCCCTGCACGGCCCGCTGTGCCCTGCCACGGCCGGCGTCCTTTTATTCATCGCAAAGACCAAGGCAGAGGCAAGGCTGGGAAAACCCTCCGCTTTACCTCCTCCAGCTGCAGGTGCAGGCGTCGTCTGCTGGTGTGTTGTCAAATATTGATATTTTCGTGCAAAGTAGGAAATGAAAGGACTTCCCAAAATTGTTTATTGTATTGAATGAAGTTACAGAAAATCAGGTGAATATTCATACAAACTTAGGTACTAAAGTAATCTTTATGTAGGCTTGGGATAGTATAGATTATCTTTATACGGCATGATACGAAAAGTTCTGAAAACTACAAACATTTCGTCCACAGAGAAAACGAGATCTAGGGATGACTGCGTTGAATGAGAAGCTATGTTGATCGAAAGAGGTAACGATATATCCATGCTTATAGTTTGAACAAATTTATGCGATGATAAATCCTTTTAACCTATAAGTATAGATACCATTAGGCTATCTCTCTTACCTCTATGATAAAAGTCTTTATTATCTATTGTTTATGTGTTAACCTTTGAAAGATCTGCTTACCAGTAAAAAACAGTTTTTCGAAACAAAAAATAGCCTACTTGTTTCTTTTAAACGTACAATAGAACACAGTTACCAGGCAGAGGACATTCACTCACCACAGGACACCATGAATAGAGCGGTCTCCCCCCTGACCCCTGGCGGCGTATGTACGTGAGCGCCCGGACACAGCCCATTACAGGTCAGCGGCAACGCTCTGCAGCAGGAACCTCAGCTCGGCATTCTCGCGCCTCAGCCGCTCCACTCGCTGCGACTCCTCCAGGCGGCCTGCATGACCACACACACACACACACACACACACACATCAGTAACGCTACACAAAATCAAGGCTGAACTTGGAATTGTGACATGAGGTGGAGGAAACATTCTCAAGGCTAGTTAAAAGGTGAATTACAACAACAGTCTAATGTGTTACAGTTCACATTCCGTTAGTGATATATTCAAAACAACTATATTACAGATACTGATTCAAGGTGAAGAGGAATAGACATAGTATACAGGTAGGTAGGCAAGGAGCAGTAAGACTCACCCGTCAGGACGTCTCTGTACTGCGTAAGGGCGTCCTTGATGGTGCCCCACAGCCGCGTTCTCTTGCACAGGCTGTCTACGAAGACCCTCCAGCGGGCCGCCTCTTCCCCCTCCTGCCCGTATAGCTGTTCCGGCCCCATCTCTTCCCCGGTTTTAGGTTTCACCCCGACACTAGCGTTTCTGAGTTAAATGATATGCAAGGATTATGTTTTATAAAGAGCGGAAGAGGGGTTACAGGAAGGATTTATATACTTAGAAATAAGATAACGTGACGCAAGGATATGAGTTTTAAAGGATTTTGCTGTTATGAATTTGGAGACAGCTCAATGTTGGGTGATGCAGATGCATTAAAGTGATGGATGAGGGTAGAGTGGACGGTTGAAGTTGATAAAAGAGTGTAGGTTACCAAATCAGTGTGACAGATAATTATCAATACCTACTTGAGGGTAGAGTAGGGTTGAGTAGTAGGATGAATGACACACACACACACACACACACACACACAGACAGTGACATACCTGGATGTACAGAAGTCGACCAGGATGCTAAGGACGTCTTCGATGGTGAACAGCTCCTCGCTTTCTGAAAACACAGCCATGTTGACTATAGACTATAGTTGCCTCCTTTGTTGTAAAAAAAAAAAAAAATGGTTTGTGACAGGCTGACATTACATTATTACATGCACCCAGGGTACTGAGTGTGTGTGTGTGTGTGTGTGTGTGTGTGTGTGTGTGTGTTGTTTACTACACACTGGGTCTCCAGGTGAGTATCGTGAGGTGAATAATGAATAGCAATAAGCAGGTGATACCATTCTTTTTTTCTTTACAGTAACAACCATGCATTGTTCTCTTCTTCCTGTCCGTCGCCTATTTCATTGTTGTCATGGTAGGTGAGAGAGAGAGAGAGAGAGAGAGAGAGAGAGAGAGAGAGAGAGAGAGAGAGAGAGAGAGGAACCGGAGAGGGAGGAGAAGGAGGAGGAAAGAGGAAACGGAGAGGGAGGAGGAGAAGGAAGGAGGAAGAGAGTAGAGCTAGGATTTGCGTTGTATTTTGACGTAACAGCCATCAACTTAACTAATATGGCTACAACAACAACAACAACAACAACTACTACTACTACTACTACTACTACTACCGGTACAACAACTACTACTACTAATACTAATACTTCTACTACTAATAATAATAATAATGAGAAGAAGAAGAAGAAGAAGAAGAAAAAAAAGAAGAAGAAAAATAAAAAGAAGAAGAAAAAGAAGAGAAAGAAGAAGAGGAAGAAGGAGAAGAAGAAGAAGGTAAACAATAACAATAATTATAGTCACCTGCCCACTCCTCGTCTTCCCTATCGGTGTCCTCGTCCTCGCTGTCCTCGCCTTCTCTGAAAAGGTCACACGCGACCTTCAAACACATAATGTCCCTAACCAATCATAACTGTACTTTTTTAAGGGAGTTTTTTTTATAGTAAATACACGAGAGAGAGAGAGAGAGAGAGAGAGAGAGAGAGAGAGAGAGAGAGAGAGAGAGAGAGAGAGAGAGAGAGAGAGAGAGAGAGAGAGAGCATCATATAGATAGACAGACAGACAGGCAGAAAGACAGACAGACAGATAGACAATCAAAACAAACAAACACACAGACAGACAGACAGATAAACAAACAGACAGATAGAGAGACAATCAAAACAAACATACATACATACAGACAGATAAACAGAGAGATAGACAGACAAACAGACAGAAAAACATAGGCAAGAAGAAACACAGCCACAGCGTCAGAGAGCATAACAGGGTCAGAAAGCACCTCATAGCACCAGTAATCACCCGTAACACACCTGAGGCGAGGTCGCGCGACCCGCCGGGCAAGGTGTCTCTCGACGTGTCGCAACAGCTTCTCCACGTCCGCTTCCGTGTGAATGCTGAGCTCCTGAGGAAAGAGGGAGTCTGGAATGAACGCGGAGACGAAGGAGGAGGAGGTGGGGGAGGAAAATGACAATGAGGTGCATGTGAGGGAGAAGAGGTAACGTAGGAAAGAGCATGGCTATGAGGAATGAGATACGAGGCAAAGTAGAGGAGACGAATGAGGCGTAAGTGGATATAATGTGAGGGGATCGTGGAGGAGCAGGTAGGGTGGGTCTAGGAGGTGAAAGTAGAGGGAACTATAGTGAAACCAAATTGTCGAGTCCGTTGTGGCGTTGGCTCCCGCGGGTCCATTTCTCCCCTCTGCTCTGCCACACAGTTCCAACACCTAGTTTTTCCTCTCATATGTTACCTATAGCTTACATATGAGAGGAAGAGATAGGTGTTGGGACTGTTTGGCAGAGCAGAGGGGAGGAAAGGATCCGCGGGAGCCTGCGCCAGACCGGCCTCGACATATTTGGAAGACTATAGGTGGGTAGAGTGGGAAACGTAGGTTCGATGAAGTGAATGAGAGATAAGTGGAGAAAGTAGTCTACATAAATTAAGAGATAAGATATAGGTGAAAGTAGATGGGTGGGTAAGGTTGTGATGGTCTGGGTGTGGGGGATGAGAGAGGAAGTGGATTGGGAGAGCGAGAGAGTGAGGGAGTGAGGGATGAGAAAATAGAGGGGAGGGATATGATCAGAGCAGGTATAGTGTGACAGTGAAAGATGAGAAAGGAATGGAGATGAGGTGAAGTGTATGAGCAAGAAGGAGAGAAAGTGCACGGAGTAGGAGAGCGAACGAGTGAGCGAGGGAAGGATGAGATGGCAGAAAAGGAACGGATATCATCAGAGCTGGTATAGTATGACAATGAAACATGGAAACGCAGGCAACAGAAAGCCTATTGGCTCATTACGAGGTTGCCCGCTTTGGTGATTTAATCTGCTCGACAGCCTGGGGCCTGGGGAGCAGATGAAAGCACCTCGACATTGAGGAGTAGATGAAAGCACCTCGATATTGAGGAGCAGATGAAAGCAACTCAATATTCAGTTTACTCCCGACGCAGCGAAGTGACGGTCGATTCTATATTTGAAGGAGTTGATAGTATTCGCATTTACTACTTCTGAAGGAAGATTGTTCCAGTGACGGATGACTCGGTTTGAAAAGAAACTCCTTCCGATGTCTGTGTTACATCGCTTAGACTGAATGGGTAAACCGTTATTTCTAGTTCTTAGGTTGGTTTGCAATTCAAAGAAATTGGAGTAATCGACGTTATTGAATTTTTTCAGATACTTGAAGACTTGAATCATATCTCCTCGTAGGCGTCTTTTCTCTAATGTAAAGAGATTGAGTCGCTTGAGTCGTTCCTCGTACGGTTGAGCCCTTAAGGTTGGTATCATTTTCGTGGCGCGTCGCTGAATCCTTTCCAGTAAATCAATGTCCTTTCTGTAATTAGGAGACCAGGAATTAGGATGAGAACAGGGGCGTTCCTAGACATTTTGGGGCCCGGGGGGCTCATTCCCATTTGGGGCCCCTCTTATGGGGTGAGAGGCGAGCACAATGAGCCAAAGCAGCTGCGGGGTTTAGTGGGGTGCTGTTAACCCCCACCCCCCCACCCCGGGAAAATTTTTAGAATATGAGCAATTGTAGAATCATTTTAAAGGCACTTGTAAATGCAAATTTCAGACATTTTATTTCTTAAAACTAGGTGCACACTGAATAATTGAACATTTTTGTTACATTTTTGTTTACAAAATTTAAAAAGTGAGACCCAAATTTGTCTTTCGGTCCAAATATAAATGGGGCCCTTGACCATTTCCACTGAATTTAGCTTGTCCTCCTGCCATAGCAGCAATGATTAAATTTCGCCCCCCTCAGGAACGCCACTGGATGAGAAAGGTAAGGAGATCAGATGAAGTGTATGAGCAACAAAAGCAATAAGGTGAATAGAAAGTGTATGAAGAGAGAGAAGGAGCGTACGTGAATGAGAGCCTGGGCCTTAAAGAGGAGTAGAGAAGAAAAACGAGGGCCTCAGGGTAGTGGTGGAGGGCGGGAGTGATTGAGATGAGAAGGAAAGTGAAGTGGATAGAGTAATAAGGTTATGCCGGATAAGTGGAGGGGAAGGGAAGTGGGCATGGTGAGTAAAGATGAAAAGGATGACCGAGGAGATGAAGTTAGGCGCTGGAAGAGGAGAGTGAGTGAATGAGTGATGTTAGTGCAGGAAAAAAAAAACGGTGGGAATAGGACATACCTGTCAAGTCTTACGTTTTTTGCGTAAGTTTTACGTAATTTCGGTGATTTTCAAGTTTTACGGCGTAAGTTGAAAATCTTACGTTTTTTCTCCGCTTGCGATGTTTTTTTTTTTAATATGTTTGTTTTAAACAATTTGAAATATATCGTACGCACCATATTTAAATTCATGTGAGCGTGCTGAGTAACGGTTACTGTTACGGTTAGTGTGTGTGTGTGTGTGTGTGTGTGGGTGGGGAGGAGGAGGAGGTACCTCGTGCACCCTGCTTGAGTCCGTCGGAACGGGCGCGTCACTCACTCGCCCAAGGCCGAGAGAATAAGTATTCTCTTGGCCTTGCACTCGCCCTCCTGCCCTCACCCACGTAGGTAAGAACCCCAAATTCTCCTTTTCAAGTGTTATATTTATGATTCCCTTTCCTGTAATTATCTATGGATACATCTCTCTCTCTTACAGCGACGGTGCACTAGTGACTGATAGCCAACACGTTGCAAACCTATTAAACAATTACTTTTCCTCGGTGTTTAATAATAACAGTCCTCCCACCACCACCAACAACACCAGTACTAATGTAAATCCCGAGCATGCATTGTCTAACTTTGAAATAAAACCCGATGAAGTCCTTAAAGCCCTCAAATCACTTAAAACAAATAAAAGTCCTGGACCTGATAAAGTATATCCAACTCTGCTGAAAGAAACAAAGAGCGAAATATTCTCCTCCCTCACAACCGTATTCAATATGTCCTTGCGACAAGGCATCGTCCCTTCAGATTGGAAAAAGGCTAACGTGACACCGATTTTTCAGGAGACAAAAAAGTACCAGGTAATTACAGGCCCATTAGTCTAACTTCGGTTGCAGGTAAGCTACTTGAGGGCATAATTAGAGACAAAATTGTGAGTTACCTTGAAAGCCACTCGTTAATTGGGGACTCACAACATGGCTTCCGAAACAAAAGATCCTGCCTATCAAATCTATTAACCTTTTATAACGACCTCTTCACTGTTTATGACGTAACCAAATCACTGGACGTAGTCTATCTTGATTTCCAGAAAGCGTTTGATAAAGTCCCGCATCATAAATTACTTTACAAATTAAAGCAAATAGGTATTGACGGTCAAGTAAACCAATGGATCGCGAATTGGTTGAGCAACAGACAACAAAGAGTAGTGATTGACGGATTTAACTCAGAGTGGGCGCCGGTCACTAGTGGCGTCCCTCAGGGCTCGGTTCTTGGCCCAGTGCTCTTCATTATTTACATCAACGACGTGGATGTTGGACTCAATAACCGCATTAGTAAATTTGCAGACGACACAAAGATTGGTAACTCGGTTCTCACTGACGAAGACAGGCAAAGCCTCCAAGAGGATTTGCACAAAATTTCAGCTTGGTCGGATAGATGGGAGATGCCCTTTAACGTAGACAAGTGCCAGGTCCTTCAAGTTGGAACGAGGAATAAGAAGTTCGATTACGAAATGCACGGCGTTAAACTCAAAAGCGTTCAATGCGTCAAGGACTTGGGGGTCAAAATCGCGTCAAACCTCAAATTCTCACAGCAATGCATCGATGCAGCAAATAAAGCGAACAGAATGTTGGGCTTCATTAAAAGAAACTTTTTATTTAAGAATAAAGATGTAATACTCCCGCTCTACAACAGTTTAGTCAGACCCCACTTGGAATATGCGGTACAGTTTTGGTCTCCCCACCATGCAAAGGATATTGCTAAATTAGAAAGTGTTCAGCGTCGGGCAATGAAAAATATCCCTTCCTTGCGCAACAAATCCTACGAAGAAAGGCTTTCTACCCTTAACATGTTCTCTCTTGAGAAACGTCGCCTCCGAGGAAAACTGATCGAATGTTTTAAAATACTTAATGGTTTCACGAATGTAGACAGATCAACATTGTTTATGATCGATGACACTTTGCGCACGAGGAACAATGGCGTAAAACTCAGATGTAGACAAGTAAATTCAGACTGCACCAAATTTTTCTTCACCAACGTTGTAGTGCGAGAATGGAATAAGCTCCCACCATCAGTGGTCCAGTGTAACACGATTGACTCCTTCAAAAATAAGCTCGACCGTCAGTTCCTTCAACTTAATATCAACTAGAGTAGAAATGCAACGTTTTGGAGTCTTCTGATTAATGTAAAATCACTTAGGTTTAAGGACAGACCACCAAGTCTGGACCATGGGGTCTGTGTGGTCTGATTTTCTATGTAAATCTATGTAAATTCTCTCTCTCTCTCTCTCTCTCTCTCTCTCTCTCTCTCTCTCTCTCTCTCTCTCTATATATCTATATATATATATATATATATATATATATATATATATATATTAATTCAAGAATTGACTCACTTCCTCTTCTGCCCTCACCCACGTAGGACTCACTCGCTTCTCCTGCCTCACCCACGTAGCCACATATGCTAAAAGCAAAGTTTTCATTCTGCATTTTTAAACAAATTTATATTGAATGACAAAAAAATATGGTTTTCTTATGGTTTAATTACCGTTTTAAACACAAACTTATGGTCTCTAATGCAGAATCTTATGGCAAGACACCACAGTAGCTTTACAGGTACGATAGGATAAGTAAAAGTGAGAGATAGGAAAGGAAGTGGGTCGGACAGGAAAAGTGATGAGGAAAGACGGTGTTGATAAAAGAATACAGTGATTAATATGGATGAAAGAAGATGAAATTGAGATGTGAGAGTGAAGATAGACATATGAGGAATGACTGATTGACCGGCACTGGGTGGGTGGGTGGGTAAGAGAACATAAGACAAGGGTGGGTGACAGGGCTGAGTGGGAGAGAGTAAAAAAACATCGTCATAGTAGGACGAGAGGGAGAACTTAAAGTGCTACTAATGAGAAAGAATCTGGTGGAGGTTCTGGTACAATCTTGAACAATCAAGGAGCGACGAGGAAGCTACAGGGAATATTTAAACATGCTCGGTTGCACGCCAGCATATAGATTTTTTTTTCAATGGGGCAAGGGCGGTGGTTAGAGTGAACCTGCAGGAACTGGATAACGTGCTTGAAAGGGGGGTGGGAGAGAGAGAGAGAGAGAGAGAGAGAGAGAGAGAGAGAGAGAGAGAGAGAGAGAGAGAGAGAGAGAGAGAGAGAGAGAGAGAGAGAGAGAGAGAGAGTTTATATTAGAAAGAAAAAAAAAAGAGAGAGAGAGAGAGAGAGAGAGAGAGAGAGAGAGAGTATGGTGATACATACTTCATTAACTTAATTAATTTACATGTAGATACTTAAACTAATTAGGAATCGGCACACATTTCTATAATCAAGGGGGTTTGTGTGCTCGCGCTTCCCCCAGCCCTCACCCAGAAGACGTGTTCGAGGGTGAGCAGCGGGTCGTGCTCCGTTAGGTGTGTGGCGTCGGTATTCAGCAGGAAGACGGACTCCTGGGCCAGGCGGGAGAGAAAGACTTCCCTCAGGTGACGCCGCTGGGCCGCCTCCTCTTCGTCGCTTGCAGCAGAGGATCCCCGCCCGTCCGTATCCTCGCTCTCTGAAGGGTGCTCCACATCGCCCATCACACACACGGCCCTCTCCAAGTCCTCTGTTGACTCGCCAGTTGTTGGTTTGCCTATGGGTGATAGGCAAATTTTTTTGATATTCTGACGATTGATAAAAATTAGGTTTGGACAGGTCATATCCCCCATAAAACGAATAACAAATGGACAATCAAATAAACAGTGATAACCCCCAAAAAATGTTAAAGTCAGGGCCGATAAAGAACGATGTTGAAAGAGAAACAAGCCCTTTGCCGGAACAGGATGGAATGTACTGACATCAGACAGAGGTGAAGGACATTACGTCAGAGAGATGACGTTTCGGGTTATTGGTTTTGCGGCGGCATCCCTTGTTTATCATTTGCCTTCTTTAGTAATCCAGCTGTTCTTGCTCTTGCGTCAATGTACTCGCGCTCGTGTTGAGGTTGGGGCTGTCGTTAGGATATTTGTAATCAGCTCATCTTTTCTTTCTTACATCAGGCTTGGTACCCTCCAGTCTCTGCTCTCTACCACTGAACGGGTTTCTTATACATGCCACACTTTTAAACTTTTTGGCGCCATTATTGTTCGAAAGACTGCATATTCAACTTTTTTGTTGTTGTTGTTTTGTAACTGGTATATTTCCTTCTTGATGAAATCAATAACTAACCCCGTGCACGAGGGAAGGCCATGCAGGCCACACGTTTCCCAAAGATTTTCCCCACCAACGTTTCATTACAACTCTTGGCTATGACGCTGTATGATAAATTTACCAGGTTTTAGACTTTTTTTATCATGTCCTTCATATGTTGAATTCTAGGAAGCACATTTTTTTTATCGTTTATTGCTACTCCTAAATATCACATTCTGTCCAACAACTCTCCCCCCACTTCCATTTTATTCATTCATCCTTGCAGAGAAGACTTCGAGGACTCACCCGTCTTGGGCCTGAGTATCCTGGTGGCCACGGCGAGGGCTGAGGTGTGGCGGGGGTTGGGGGCGGGGCTCAGGTCCTGCAGGGGCTGAAGGTCTGGCTCGACCCATTCCCTCGCCAACACATTCTGCTGGATGGCCCGCTCCAATCCTATCACCTGCCAGACTCAGATAGATAGGTAGATGTATGATTGATAGATAAATAGATAGATAAATAGAAAGATAGATAGGTAGATAGTTATAGATACAGAATATAGACATAATACTGATAGATAAATAGGCAAAACACTAACAACTGTACCAATACCAATTACTTTCTCATAGTTCTTTTACTACAAACATTCAGTATTACAAGCTTATAGACCTATTAAAATGCACTCTTAATACCAAACTCTTCCGTTTATTAACTTCTCTTCGTAGATCGTTATGTCAGCATGCCCGTCTTGATTTTGAGAATTCTATAGTCTTGCTGACGTATAACAGGGACTATGAATGGACATCAGGTATACTGAAAAATGTGAATGCAAACAACCCTATAGTTTCATATGGCTGAATATCCAAAAGAATACAACCTGAACTTAGGTAGGTCATAATTATCATGAGTGGAATAGATAACCGAAAGTGACTGAAATTGACCTCTTTTCGGGCCTATTGTTCCGTTTTCTCTTGTAGGAGTAGCGCCAAAATAGTTTTTGTTGTTGTTTTTTGCCCTCGAGTCGCCCCCTTGATGTGAAAAAAAACAGTAGCAATCCAGAACTTATGAATGTTAGGACTAGCATAGGTGAAATTAGACTTTGCCGGAGCAGGATGGAGTTCACTATCATTACTTAGAAGGAGCTGTAAGACGTTAGGAAAAGTCTTCGTCATGCAGTGGACTATTTAGTAACAGTTGATGATGATGAGTCCATATTTATGACATATCAAGTAAGCATGACGATTATATTTTAGAGTCATTGCTAAGTGGTTATAGACGCTCCTAGCCACCAACCCACCTGCGTGACGAGGGAGTGAAGGGCGCGGTAGTGCATGAGGGAGAGGGCGCGTGCCTGGTGGGTGAAGAGGGACGAGATGTGGGCCAGCCTCCCGCGGTGCTGCTGGCTCACCTGACGCAGCCGAGCAGCCTCCCGCACCGCTGCCTGCTCCCGCGCCGCCCGAGCAGCGTCCACCGCCTCAGCCTGGAGAGAGAGAGAGAGAGAGAGAGAGAGAGAGAGAGAGAGAGATCACTGGATGTCCTTATGACCGAATCCCATGTTCTATCGTAAGGGCGTGTTGCGTGACTCACCTTCCTCCTGTAGGTGTTGATGACGGGCGTGAGAGCGTTCAGGGAGCGGCGCGCCTCGCTCACCAAGGCGGTGGTCTCCCTGTACTGCTGCTGCAACACCTGCTGACTGTACCGCAGCTGACTCTCTTCCACCTGCTGCGCCGCCTTCATCCGCATCACCTCGACTAGCACCTAACCGAGTAACGAAAGGGAGAGTTTTTTTTTTTTTTTTTTTTTTTGACAATACTGACGGTAAAACTGTGTTGACGAGGTGATGCTTCTATTCCTTGACAACCACCCAAGCATCTCTATACAACCCAGCTCCTTTCAGTGACAAAACACACTCGACTCGCCTTCTCAATATCGGCGTCGAGCTTGTCCCTGGCCGCCACGTGCTCCGCGGCGCCGTGTAGCTTGAGTTCGATGATCTGGTCCAGCCGGGAGGTTCTGTTGTGCAACCGCTCATGGAGTAGGCGCTGCAGCTGGTCGTTGAGGCCCGTCACAGCCTGGTCCCACATGCTGCCGTATTGCTGCACGAGGGAGGAGCGCTCCTTGTCCGCCACGTCCTGCGGCGTAAACATCAACACGCACACATGGTTGACAGAAATCCGTGGAAAGATGAAAAATGACATGTCTTTTTTATATCAGCAATAATGTGGACAATATAAGCGTTAAGCTCATCGGAAATATCAACTTATCATCACAAATACTTTGCGTAGTTTCATAAAAAAAGAAATACATACAAATACGGAAGTTCTAAATAGTTAGCTTGAAAGAAAAAGGCTTATAAAGACTAAATATGCATCTTGACAGTAAGGCTGAATGCAGACAGTGCACGAGATAACTTCATCTCTGGGAAGACTACAACTGCATCGCCTAAGTGCAGGGCAATTGGTGTGGAACGAGGACCCCTGGATAGAAAGAAATTCACAGGTGTGGATACCATCCTATTTAGGATGTACGCGAACACATGCTTGAATCTAAACTGCTTGCAGATATTAATAATGAGTAAAAAACAATTTGATTTCCATCCAATCAAGTTTTGAAAATCGTGGTGTATATAGCTGTACAATCACTGCTTAACATGATGATGATGGGAACAAAATGTATCTCTTGTGTAACAGATAAGCTAAGTAGAGAAACATGAATAATTTTCTGAGCCAACAAGAGGAAGGTGGGTGGCGGGGAGTGAAAAAACAGCAGGTGACATCTCCCCCTGCACCCAATTGCCCCAACGGCCAATTAGCAGAGTCCTTGCTAACTGACTGGAATATAATATTCAGAGGATGGTTTATATTTGTGAAACACAAAGCTCGATCCTCTTTCCATGAATATATATTTCCTGTCTCCACGTCAACAAAGTATGTAGGTTCCACTATCCATGACTGCATTCTAAATTACTCCTCTGCCATGCATTTGCTTATTCTTTTAGCGTGTATACATAACTTCTCTTTGTTCTCATGCACAGCTTTTCTTTCCACGTACGGGCATTGTATTATTGGTATTCTCGCGGGAACGGAACGTCCCATCTAAATAAAGAGAAGTATATATATATATATATATATATATATATATATATATATATATATATATATATATATATATATATATATATATATATATATATATATATATATATATATATATATATATATATATATATATATATATATAAGTATGGTGTCGACAAAATCAATTTTCGGATATTTATATTTTATAGCCGTTTATTTTTGTTACTAGTAGTCCGTAATTACCTTCACACACACACACACACACACACACACACACACACAAATAAATACCAAGGTCGTGCACACTGGACACTGGAATGCCTCCCTTCCTGCTCGTCCTGTACTATGAAGCTTCCCTCCACCGTCGCACTTCCGCCTCCTCCCTCCCCTCGCCCGCACCCACCTGCACTTCTCTCAGCGAGTGGCGGTAGGTGTGGTGCAGCTCCGTGACATGCTCTGTGATGCGCCGCAATAGCTCAGTCCTCTGCCGCGCCTGCTGGAGGAGTTCACTGCCGTAAGAGATGTCCAAAGTGTCTAGTTCTTCCCTCAGCCCCGCCACGATCCGCTCCTTCTGGTCCGACAGCTCCTGCGTCCACTCTGGCATGATATGAATATAGAGATTGCATCATGGACTAAATAGACACACCCAAAAAAATAAATAAAAAAATAATGCGTTCACTCTGACATGTAGATATGGAGATTGCATCAAGGACGCATTAGACACACACACACACACACACACACACACACACACACTCCCACACTGAAATACGCACACTAACCTTGTAGCTGACAGAGGCCTTGGTGGAGGTCCTCGGGCACGCTGAGTCCCACCACCTCCTCCCAGTACTGTTGGATGCGGTGCAGGGCGTCGTGTGTTTTGCGAGAGTCATCCTCCAGCCTCGAGCGCCAGTTCTCCCGCTGCCCCTCGCTCTCCACCCGAGCCACAACCTCCCAACTCAGCGCCGCCACTTCCACGTTCCCCACCTGAGGCATGAGCATTGTTCGTGGCAGTTTGTTACAGTAGTACATTCCAGATTCGACCGGTGATCAAACTTATATCAAATGAGAATTAACCCGGGAACTGAAGGACTCAAGGATCATCGAGAAATCGGCCAAATAATCTGATTCAAACCGTATCCAATACTGTCATCTGATCCACCGAATAAAGTACCTAATCCTTCTTATAAAGTAACATATGACGCCTGATCTCTTTTCTTTTAACATTGGGGCCCCCTCCCATCTCAACTGGACAATTAATCCGATCAAATCAAATTAAAATTGATAACATATTCAAACCACACGGGGAGGAAATGAGAAGGGAGGTAAAAATGTGGTAAAAACAGAAGGAAAACAGAGAGGAAGGGAAAAAAAAGAAGGAAAGAATGGAGCAAGGAAAACAAAGAAAGTGGAAAGGGAGAAAAGCAAGAAAACATCGGGAACAGTAGCTGTAAGTGTAGTAGTAATATTAATGATAGCAGCAGTAGCTTACCATTCACATTTCAGATTCCTTAAGCTCAATTTAGTTGACATATAATCATCCAGCCTGACGAAAGATGGCATGTGTCCCTGAAGACCAGTGGGTGTAGCGAAAACTGGTTCGTAACTCCGTAGAGTATATTTAATATCGTCATTGCAAAGTAAGTTATAAGAACATAAGAACATTAAGAGTCTGCAATAGGCTATTGGCCTGTACAAAGCAGCTCCTGTAAACCTAACCCCACCTTCCCTCACTGTCCATGAATTTTTCCAACCTCTTCTTGAAGAAATCTGTGGTATTGGCACTCAAAACTTAACTGCCAAGCCTGTTTCACTCATCCACGACTTTATTGGTAAGCTAATTCTTGCCTATGTCTTTAGTGAATCTGAATTTATCTAACTTTAACCCATTGCTACGTGTCCTACCCGGCTCCTTTACCATCAAAACTCTATTAACATTCCCGTTATTAAAGCCCGTCATTCATTTATAAACTTAAATCAAGTTTCCTCGCAACCTTCGCATTTCCAGAGAATGCAGATTTAGATGGTTAAGTCTATCCTCATAAGGCATGTTTCTCACCCCTTGAATAATTTTTGTCATCCTCCTCTGTTCAGATGCTGGTATTCCTGATATTCATTCTATATAGTAAGGTGACAAGAACTGAACTGCATGATCGAGGTGAGGTCTGATTAGAGTACTTTACTAATGCTGACTAGAGCTTGAGAGGGACCCCAGTGCATCTATTACTTACGCAGCTACGCTCCTTGAAATGAAACACTGTACCCTGTTTGCACTATTCCTGCTGGCCAGAATGCACTGAGCCCCAAGACAGGGGTCAGAGTTCACTAAGGCTCCCTAGTTCCTCTCAGATCTACTTAGAGGAATATCATTTAAGGAATAATTGTGTTAGGGGAGAAAAATTATGAAAAACAACTAAAAGGAAGAAAAATGCAGAAAAAAGGCAATAATTAAGAGAACTCAAAGAAAGAGTGAAACGGATGCTGCGCCGAAAGCCGTTACGAGATTATCATTTTTGGATGATGAGGCTCATCCACACCGCCAAGAAAGAAATTAAAACATCGAGAATAGAAAATTGAAAATGCAACATCGAGAAAATAAATAAAAAAATCATCCACCTTTCGGCCCCTAGAGCCGCAAGGTGGGTGATGGGTTAGTCTTTTCTGGGGAGACGGAGGCTCATCCAGACCCAACAACATTAAAAGAAAGAAAAGAAAATATCAAAAGAAAAGAAAAGAAAAGAAAAGAAAAAGAAAAAACAAAGTTAACAAAGCAAAATAAGACAAAACAAAATAAACAAAATAAAATAAAATAACGTAATGAATAAATAAATAATTAACCTTATAACTAATGATTGAACTAATTTAACTAATTACCTGTTGGACTAACGAAAGGGAAGAGAGCTGTTAAACCAAAAGTAAGGGGAAAGAAGGCAAAGTTTAGGAGAGTGAAAAACATCTAAAACACATTGATGACCGAAAGAAGGAAAAGAAATGTCACCCTAAACACACTTCCATATTTCCCTTCCTCACTGTATTGCATGGTCCTGGACGGAAGAAAATTGTTGATAAAGGGAAAGAAGTTCAACACGAAAAAAAGACATTACAACATATTGATAAAGAAAGAAGAAAGGGAGGCGCCACTCGATGAAGAGGCGGCCCCTGCTCGTAAAGGCTTGTCGGCGGCTCGCTCTGGCCGGGTGATAACTGAACGCACCCCAACGGAGTGATTAATTAAGGAGCTGCACGTCAGGAAAAACGTCTCTGTCTCATCTACATGTCACTGCTTTCCTTTCGTATTCTGTATCAAGCTCATATTATCCGATATTTCATCCTCTTTTTCGTCCCCTCCAACCAAATTTGTTTTGCACACATGATTTCCTTTCATGAAGTTTTCCAAACAACAAATACTCACGACTAATTATTTATAGTATGCTCATTTTCTAGTGTAAAGGATATTCGGACATGCTGGCTTTTCTTGTGTTTCCTTTAATGTAAATGATAAATGTAGTAATTAGAAAAGAGAACAGATTTTGTAAGTAATCATTAATGTTCTACCACCTTGCGTTGCCTCTTAAAAACACGTTCGCAAATAACATTATAACTTTTCGACTGTCTCTTCGGTATGTTGTTCTTTAATTGAACTCTGATTACTAGAATTCGTGAAAATTTAAAACACTGTCTCCTCACCATGGTGCAGCCGTGTTTGACGAGGGCGTGCAGGTCATGCTCGTTGGCGTGGAGGGAGGCACTGAGGGCGTGGCCAGCCTCCTTGGCCCGCACCACACACTCCTCCTCACAGCTCATGTCTTTATTGGCCTCAGACCTGTTAGGAAGGAACATGGATGAGTGTTGATTGGTAGCGAGCTGACTGTTCTGCGACTGAGCGCTCACTGGAGGGAGGAGGAAAAAAATAACTGCTCATTAATAAGTAAACTAGGCTTAGCCCCCAATATGACAGTTTACAGAGAGATGAGCGGTGTATATATGTACTATGTATTTATGTATGTAAGTATGTAAGTAGGTTGGTAGGTAAATGTTTATGTATATATAGAGTATATACCTACTCTAACAGCCTAATCGAGACTTTCTTCTTTGGGTAACACGCTCAGAATGTGTTTACAGGTCTTTGCAATCCGATATTCTACTCTTTCGACCTACTCAGATCAATATTCCCTAAGCGAGAGCATTGATGGGGATTGGACGGTCGAACTTCTGAGGGGAATAAGTAAATACCATGCTCCGCCTAATGAATTTGAACTAAGCAAAGCTGGGATACTGGAATAACTACCCGGCCACACTGGCGCCGCGTCTAGCCCAAGTATTTTGTAATAACCAGTGCATACCGAAAACAAGAAACGTTAACATAGATCTCGCTGAGTGTGGCACGTGACATGGGTGCACAGCAAGTCTATCGTTTTAATATGTATACTTGTGAGAGCCAACCATGCAACAAGATAAGATCGCCCCCCTTGCGAAATATAAATGTATGTGACAGGGATTGGAATTATGATAAAGCGCAGCAGCCACTCACTCAGGGGCATTATTATGGAGCTGCTCCCTGATCCTCGTGCCCTTGGGTCCCAGCTGTGTGTTAGGGAGGGCTGGGTCAGAAGATCCCCCACCCGTAGCCATGGCTGGGAAACTGCATGCATGGACCGACGCCGTTGTCAAGGCGACCTTCCTCTTCTTCTTCTTCTTCGATCTGGCTGTTCTGTTTCTATCGCTTCTTAGGTTCTCATTGGTTCTTCCTCACACTTAAATACTTCACTACGTACTTTTATTTACTTTCCTGTGCATACTTATATACTTTACTTTGCTCTGAACTCTGTTTTTCTGTACACTTTTTGCTGCCACTGACTTTTGGTTTTTTGTTTTATTTCCCTGTATTTTCTTCATTCTTACTTTGTTCTTTTTTATGAATTTACCTTTCCTGTCCTTTTGTTTGTCTGCGGTAGGCCAATGGCAGTATTTGTAGATAAAGATGTGACAGAACAATAGAAAACTTACATTAGCTAGACACTGACTTGTGGACCGTTAGAAAGACGAAATTAAAAAACCCAACACAAAACCCAAATTAACCCAACACAGCAAATAGAAAAACAAATATATAGAGTCAAAAATATCCGTTAGACATTACTCATTACGATAATCCACCCAGGAGTAGCCTATTCCTCCTATTTTTGTCTTTTTATTCTTACCTAGGTGTGGGACAGGCATTGTGTCATGGCCGCGGCGACAACACATGTGTGAACTAGTGACGTCAAGTGGCGAGTGCTCTCCCTTTACCCATGACATCTCACCGCAGGTAAATAGTGGTTATAGCATGTGAGCTGCGGGCTGTGGAGTCTGGGGGGAAGATTATGGGAGCCGCCGAGGCCTGGGAGGGGGTTTGGCTGTCCGGCATGGGAAGGAAATACTCGGGCCAAGATTCGCCGGGATTTATTGTTTTATTGTTTTTTTACCCAGCTGGATTAGGATTGCGTACGTAGCATGTCGGATTTCTCGCTGTGGGACCTATATGAGTCTTCAAATTCGGTGCCGGGGCTAGATAATGGCAGTGGTGGGTACAAGGGAGCATGCCCTTAGCACATCTTGGCACCGCAGGTAAAAGGTGATTATGGCATGTGAGCTGCGGGGTGTGGAGTCTGTGGGGAAGATTAGGGGAGCTGCCTCGGGGGTTTGGCTGTACGGCATGGGACCACAGACCAACACACTTTTTCCCTGTTCAGAAGGACATCCAGGGGGAAAATTACTCGCCCTCAAAATGCATCAGTCTAAGCAACTCACCTAACTAAGCAATCTAACCTTAGCAAACCTAACTTAACCATACCACCGTCACTGATACTGATGAGGCAGTCAGGGTGCTGGCTGTGGTCTGGGGTGCAGCGGTTAGGTTTGCTTTGGTTCTTACCTAGACATCTTACCTAGACGGGGAACCCCACAAGTGCCAACACGCCAGCAGAATACATATTTGTGTAGTTACTCTTAACACTAAAACTATTAAGCCGCTGCTGGAATGTGTGTTGATTGCACTAAGTAAAGACTAGTCATAAAGGGCATGCAGGTTTGCTCTTTAATAACAATATGGAGGCGTACATACATGGTATTTTGAGGTGGTGGACCTAAACTTCACATTTACTTGAATTCATTTTAGGTCCCTCATAAGTTATTTAGAAGGTAAATTTTCTGAGTAGAAATTGAATTAGTCCATAACAGAACCCCTGAGATGTGTTCATTCTGAAATATATTAAGAAAATAAGGTAAATATCCAGAAATACACTTGGTTTTAGTTAGCTGAGCAAGATCACCACTGAACACACACATTACGTCTGTGTTTCTCTAAACTAACAGAACCGCACACAAACCTAATGGATAGTAACCTACTGTTGCTACAATAATAACCTACTGCTGCTATGATACCAACCTATTGCCACTAAGGATGGGAACATATAGGTGCCTTGCATGAGAGTAACTGTTCACACATTGCAACGGGGCACTGGAGCCACTGCGCTCTTCCGTTGATACTGGAAGACTGTCTTTTTTGCCTAAATGCCATCCATTTAATTGTGGCATGCTGGGGTGCGACAATAAACGGAACAAGTTCCCTGATAAAGTCAGACTACAGACTACCAGCTGTGGACAAGAGACAGGGATTGAAAGGAAGGAAAATAACACGAGAACACTGAGGGCAATGACTGGCAACCCGTCGACAGGTTGCCAGCCACTGCCTCTCAACTGCCCTCAACGTTCTTGTGTTATTTTCTCTCCTCTCAATCCTTATCTCTTTTCCACTGCTGGTAGTATGTAGAATGACTTATCGGGGAACTTGTTACATTTATTGCTGCACCCCAGCATGCCACAAAAGTAGGAGGAAGTGATACAAAGTGGAAAAGGTAAAAAAAAGAACAGTGGTTTGTTTTGTTGGTCCTCTGGAGCTTGAACTTGAAGAGTTGTGCACGGCACTTGTAGCCACAAAAGTAGTAACCTATCGCTACTGAAATAAATATTATCCCACTGACGAAGCGGGAATCTGAGAAGACATCCATGGGCAGTAAACTAGACCAGAGCAGGTGAAGTCCATTCAGAGATACTTGTACTATTTTAGAAGGTTACCTTATGTTAACATTTTGCATTTTTTCTCAGAATAACACATGTTAAAGGAGTTGTAATGTGTTGATTCAATTTTTACTCAAAATTGTTGAAAATTACCTCTTGTCAAAATCGTAGAGGGACCTAAAACTACTCTTAACCAATTTTAGAGAGAACCATCCTAATTTGATGTGCCTTTTAAAGGTATTTGGTCACCTTAGGTAACCAAGTAACTTGACGCTTGACCAAGCAACCTGAGTTTTCCTATTCTAAACTATTATAACCTGACTAAATAACCAAGCCAAACCTGAAACTGATGATTGGCATCAAAGATGTTTTCCAGTTATAATCCTTGCCAAAGGTATGTGTGCTAGAGTATTAAAATTTATTTTATTTCATTTCAGATTGAGTGATTCAAGCAATCACCAGTATCACAAAAAAATGGGTGACAATACTATTTCAAACCATACAAAAAAGAAATCAAAGAAGAACAAAAAGTTAAAGGCCAATGCTGCCATTTCTGATGAGGTGAAAAATAAAATAAAGGCCATTCCTGTCACTCGTGATGAAGTGGAAAGACTTGATGCCAAAGATGCAGAGACAGAAGACTTAGCCGAAAGTGTTGACAGCGGCTGCATCCCAGACAGTTCCTCTGACATCATGGCTGATGTGATGGATACCGCACAGGTGAATGACAACATATTACAGTACACGCATATATTTTTTTTGTGTGTGCCAAGGTAATTTAAAACATAAATGCATCTTTTATTATTTTCATACACTAAGTTGTAAAATCTCTTATAGATGGAAGCTGCCCTTATAGAAGAGAATAGATTCATAACTGATTTGCTGAGATGGCTGCCAGCACCTCTCCAGAGTAAAGAAGAACCAGAGCCAGAGACAAGGAGTAAGTTGCATCTTGACACACACACACACACACACACACGTAACAGGAGAGGGACGGATGGGTTGATTGCGTGTACTTGGACCTGAAGAAGGCTTTTGACAAAATTCCATATACAAGACTACTATGGAAGCTGGAGAAAAAAGGATTGAAAGGGAAAATGAAGAACTAGATGGAAAGTTACTTAAGGGGAAGAGAGATGAGAACAGTGGTAAAGTACATGAAATCGGAATGGAGAATTGTAGAAAGTGGAGTGCTTCAAGGATCGGTATTGGCACCAATACTTTTCCTATTATATATAAATGATATGCCAGAGAGAGTAAACAGTTATATGAGCCTGTTTACAGACAATGCAAAACTGCTGAGACACATAAGAAACAGTAAAGACTGTGAAATTCTGCAAGATGACCTGAATAAGATTTGGGAATGGAGTATGAAACGTAAGATGGAATTCAATGTGAAGGAATGTCATGTAATGAAAATGGGAAAGAGTGAAGGGAGACCAAAATGGACATATAGAATGGAAGATGGAGTAATATTAAAAAAAGTTCAAGAAGAGAGATATCTGGGAGTGACATTACAGGATAATCGACAGCCTGAGAGGCATGTTAATAGGATATTCAGTAATACGTATAAAATTGTAAGAAATATAGGATTAGCATTCTATTACATGGATAAGGATATGATGAAAAAGTTAATAACCACTATGATTAGACCAAAATTGGAATATGCAGAGGCGGTGTGGTCTCCCCGTAAGAAGAAACGCATAAAAAAAATAGAAAGAATACAAAGGATGGCGACAAAAATGGTTTCAGAACTGGAGGGATTAACATATGAAGTAAGGTTAAAGGAAATGGACTTACCAACACTGGAGCAGAGAAGAGAAAGGGGAGACCTAATACAAATTTATAAATTATTGATTAAAATGGAAGAAATAGATAATGAGTTACTACTAAGAGAAGGAATAAACACCAGGAACACAAGAGGACACAGTAAAAAATTGAGGAAGGGAAGATGCTTGAGAGACAAAGAAATACAGCTTCCCGCAAAGAAATATAGAGGTTTGGAACAGACTAAGTGAGGATGTAGCATCAGGGCCCTCACTAATACCTACTGCACACCCCAGGCCCAGGGCCTGCTGCCTTCACTTCAAAAAAAAAAAAAAAAAAAACTTCTCTGTAAAGTCGAGCAAATTAGAGACAAAAACTCAACCGTGTATTCTGAAACACTCAATTGTTGAAACTCAAACGGAGTAAAAAACAAAAGACACACTCCCTCCTACCACGCAATTCCACCACCACACATAACGCTGTTCACAACAAGCAGCCAATGAGACAGCCACACAGCGCCATCACACACAAACACACAGATATGCATGTGAACAAACTCATCGCTGCCTAAAGTACTAGAATACCTAAAATCAAACTGTGTACTACATCATTCTAAACTAAATATAAATTTAACATCACCATAAATGATAAATGCTTTATATTTTATTGTCACTTCTTCTGCTCTTTTACCCATGACCTATGTGACTTCATCTATCGACATTATGAGTGATTCACAAAAAAAAATGATAACAATAGATAATATACGGTCGTGCCGTGGCACTGTGGCAGTGAACAGGCTGTCTCAGTTCGTCGCAAGCAGTCAGCTGGATAAACAAAATGTAAAAAACGGAGATATTTAGAGGCAAACATTTTTAAGTGCATAATTTTCATTGTCAGGATGAATAATTTTATTGCAAAAAAAAATCGGGAAATATTTTATTTTTGTTGGTTTTAATGGTTTAATTAAAATCATCATTTTGCGTAAAAAAAAAAAAAAGCTTTATCCCTTACCCGCTAATTATTATTATTTCAATGCAAGTCCAGGCTGCCGCCCGCCCCTAAAAATCCCAGGGCAGGCATTGCCCCCCCCCCCCCATGTGAGGGCCCTGTGTAGCATCGACAAAGAGTGTGCAAAACTTTAAACTCAGATGTGTTTTTCAGCATTTCTGACATAATGGGAGAAAATTTTTTTTTGAAATGTTATGGGGGTTAAGGAAAAGTTGGACAAATACAGATACGGAGACGGGACCACACGAGCGTAAGCCCAGGCCCTGTAAAGCTACAACTAGGTAAATACACACACACTGGTATCTCTGGTAGCTCAATCGGTTAGAGCACCACGCTGCAAGGCTTCACTGCCAAACAGGCCGCGGTTCGAGCCCCGCTCAGGCCGGGTTCTTTCCGTTGACTAGGCGTTGTTACTGTCCCCCCTTGAGCAAGGGGGATGGGGTGTGTGAGGTCCTGGCAGTACCCAGAGATCGACAATGATGAGTACTTGCTCACATCGTGAGGGTACCTGCTGGTGAAAGCAAGTCCAACTCGTGATCAGGCCGTGGTGAATTACACACACACACACACACACACACACACACAGTTATTGTACATAAATACTTAATTTTTTTCTATTTGAGTCTACAGACTTATGAACTTGAGCATCAAATTTGCTCTACATATTCAAAATCTATTGGGGTAGAGGTGAGTAATGCATCCATGCCCCGCCTGGAGCTTGATCCAAGCCTGACATCTTTTTTTCTGCATTTACATTTACTCTGTCTGATATAGTAACTTCATAGAAACTTCATTGAGCATTAGTATATATGAATGCATCTTATCATTATTATTAAAGATAGACATGAGAAGTTGGGTACATTTTATACACCAAAAGATACAGTTGTTGCCTCAGTGGTATATCCTTGTAAGAATCATCATCATCATTACTTCATATCCTGGGAGACTGGATGGAGTCTCAAAAAGTTTTCACTTTTAAACAGAGACAAGAAACTCAGTCATGTTAGGATCACATCTTATTCATCTTATCTCCATTTATATCAAATATCACTGTTCACTTAACATAGGTACTACCTTGTTGTTATGTAAAAAAAAATTGTTTGGTTCATCCCAAATGTCATCTCAGTTTGATATTGGATGCTTTTTCAGGACCAGCAGGGTTACTTACTTGTTTTACAGAATTGTATTCCATACCTATTTGAATATTAATCCTTTCTTCCCCACAACATTGTCACAGCATGCAAACTCATTTTCCAGGCTCCTGTGCACTATTAATTCAAATTGTTGGTCTGGGATTTAAAAAAAAAATCTTTTGCCTTGAAATATTCTTCTTTGCTTTGTTTATTTTTAAACATTTCCAAAGTTTCAGTTGAAACTATTGATGCAATTAGGTAGGAATACTAATTATTATGATATAATATTGTATCCACTACCAGTATTACTACTGTGATAGTATGTGGCACAGTATCTTGTTTTTGCAAAATACATTCAGAATATATATGTTTTCACACTCATCCAACTTTTACAGAGGGAAAGAAAAGAAAGCTTGATGAGAAGCAGAAAGCAGAGGGAAGAGGACCTGGCAACAAGAAACGTAAAGGTAAGCTTGAGTCAGTGAAAGGGTAGCTTTCACCTTGATGTATTTAGAGCTTAATATATCACACACAGGCTTGGGAAAAGTTAAGAAGAGGTAATCAAGGAAACATTATTTTGATATGCATCAGTTAAATATCATGAATACTTTATTTGCAGTGCCTATTATTTTCATGCTTTTATATATATATATATATATATATATATATATATATATATATATATATATATATATATATATATATATATATATATATATATATATATATATATATATATATATATATATATATATATATATATATATATATATATATATATATATATATATATATATATATATATATATATATATATCTATATATATACCCCTTTTATTTTTAATTATTTATTTATTTATTTATTTATTTATTTTTATTTTTTTATTTTTTTACCCCTAAAGGACTGGAGGTGGCTAAGGCCACTTTACCGGGTGAGGACCGGAATTGGTTATAACAGCCTTGCTATTTTTACGCCAAATTTAGCTACTTTTCGATAATTTTTGTAATTCACTCATTGGGAACTCTGCCTGAGAGTTAGTTCAGCTACTCTGTAAGTCTTTGGCTCTGCTCTCACCATGGCCGCAAGCAGTGACATTGACTCCGATGAGTCCGATTTTCTGCTTGCACCCTCAAACCTCAATGTCACGCATATTACCTGCCCGCTAACCACACACACAATAGTGGCTGTATTGTGTGGAGGGAGCTTATATTATAGTCTAGCTTGAGTAAATAGAGCTCGGGCACCCGTTTTCATTACAACCTAGCCATGGCCAAGCAGTCAAAACGGATGCATGGAAAGCAAGAGGCCATTCCCGCCAAAATTTTCTCCTCTTCAACTCGCTGTCTCTCCATAGCCATGGCATGTAGACTTCTGGATGGCATCATTAGAAAGAGAAAGACTTAATAGTGAGAACAAAGTCTGTTTCATTTGCTCGTTCATTGTAGGTTAAGAGTAGGGAGTGTGTAAATACAGGCTATTTTCAGTGTTTAGTGCTGGAGGGCCGGTCCTGGCAGCAACAAGATTACCACTTCTGCTGGTGCCGGAGGGGTTAATGGCTTTCATGAGAAATGTTTGGGTTTGCCATTATGGTGAGAGATGCACATGAATACCTATGTGTATTGTTTCAATTCCCAAATACTGTTGTTATACAAAGGACTGAAAATGGTTTGAAATCTGCCTCCTGAAAACCTTCTGAAATGTCAAATAAACTTTGAGTATCAGCCCAAAAGTTCTAATATTAGTCCAAAGGCTTAAATATTTAGATAGTTTAAAGATTAACTGATTTGTCAGGATGACAGAAAACATGATTATTCAAATTGACAGGTATATTCCAAATGTTTACTGGAATGTGCATTGTTATTCTGTCAGGCAAAAAGAAAGAAGGCATTAGAGGTTACACTGAAGATCTTTGTGATAGTTGAAGTATTGCTAAAAGTCAGATCACCACAGGATTGAGAAAATAATGTTTACTTATTATGTATGTCTGTGGTCTAGTGGTCGGCATGCCTGTCTACCCACTCCGCAGGCCTGGGTTTGAATCCTGGCCCAGGCAGTCGGCATGCAGCCCACCCAACTGTTCATTCTCCCTTTTGAGCTGGTCGATAAATGGGTACATGGGATAACCTGGGGATGGTAAACTGTAGCAATCCCAGATTTTACATTGGCTTGTGTCTGGGGTAAATAGTTGTTATCTACCCCAGACTCAAAGGATCAACTGATTGGAGATGAGCACTGCAGCCACACGCAGCTATAGCGTATGCACCCACCTTTACCTTTATAATGTAGACTATCCTTATATAGAATTTGCACTGCATTACTACACACTTGGATATAATATTTTTTAATTTTTCCAGTTGGTGTCGATGCTGTAGGGAGCCATGGAGATTTAGATCAGCTGCAAGACAAATATCGCAATATCCTCAATGATTTAAGGAGTAAGTTGAATTGAAATGAATTGTGGCATCTAGTGCTAAAGGGGCGAACAAGCCAATTACCTAGTTTTGAGCTACAGGCCTTCAAAGTCAAGCATAGCAAAAACATAATGAAAAACACACATAGCAATATCATCATATGCCAATAGAAAGTTTTCAGCCAGACAATTTAAATGGAATCAGTGTTTCTGTGAAATTGTGTTCATTATTTAAAAAAAAAAAAAACATGTAAAGGTGTTTTTTTATTAATTCATATTTATTATCCGATTTAATCCAAATTTGGAAATTTGAAAGAACATGATGTAACTTACAGCCAGTTTAAATTACAAAACAAAATTTCCATATTTAGGTGTTTTATGAGTGTTTTACTAGTGCTCTTTGCCCTTAGAGCCCTGATACAGCTAACTTCATACACTCTGCAGACAGGCAAAAACATACTACACTCAACACCCTTCTACTGGGCCATAGAGACCGATTTCCCATTTTCACGTTCATAGAGGGTTGCACGGTGTTTCCACCTTGTGGAAACCTGCGAAAACTCAAAATCCACCATGTTGTCGTGTTTGCCCCTTGAGCTCTAGACGCCTCAATTTTCCTTGACGTATGGTTTAATTTTAACACAATCAATGCAGTATTCTTTTGGTACTTCCATATGTATCCCAAGGAAATGGGTCAAGTTTTCACCACTTGTTCAATAGCCAGATGGTAGAGATTAGGTAATGCTTTCACATCACTCAGCATATGCTTCTACATATCTACCATCAACTTGTGTAAAATCATCACTCTTTAAAAGAAACCAAAGAAAGAACAAATGGTTATCTTCAGTTATTCTTCAATAATAATTTTCAACTTAAGACTATTATTTCTACTTCTTGTCCATACCTTATAATGCACTGGAACCCTTTTTAAATGTCAGCATACATTAGTTAATTAATTGTCACTTTTTCTTTGTGCGAAAATTGGGCCAACTCCATCTGATACATAATTGATTTCTTACAGAAAACAGAAATAAGAAAAAGGACCCTATAACTAAAAAGAAGGAAGCAAAGCTAGCAAAAAAACTGAAGGTTCTTGAGAGGAGAAAAGGCAAGAGATCAAAAAATAAAGTAAAATTGTCTGTACAGCCTGAAATCAGTAAAGAGAAGAAGAAACAGCAAAGCAGTCCAAAAAGTAAGTTATTACAAGTTACCAATTTGTGTAGATACTATTAAACAGATTTTCACTGTCTCACACATGCTCTCCTACTGTTACAAGCTTTTCTCAAATTAAATGCCTTGCCCCTATTCCAAATATGCACAGGACGCTCCACAAGCTCGGTATTGTGATGTATTTTCTATTTGTCCATGGATGTCAAGAACAACCTATTCTATTTTCCCTGCTCTCAGTAAGATGTCTGAGCAGGAAAAGTCATTTGTTTGTTCTCACCTTACGCCTACCGCTCTCAGCGAGCGTTAGGCGTATTTGCTGGTGGTGCTAAACTCTCGCTGCGAGCTCAAGCCGCACTCAAATCTCCTGCGTATGAGAGTATTCCAACAATATTTCTCACAACACAGGATTGCCAATTGAGTGGGTTCTCCACTAAATTTGGTGGAAAATCATGTCAGCCCAGCAAGGAAAATCTATGGACGAGCAACTGGTGGATGTTATTGTCCAATATAGCGATATTTTTGCATAGCTTCACCTATCACATGACTGATATTTTGACCAAATAGTTGTAAATTTTGCAGTTGGCAATACTGCCTTACGGCTGACTGTCGCGCACGTGTAAATGTACGTCTTCACAGGCAACACCCCCTGAACATGCATGTATTTCCGCAGGAGAGGCTTACATTACCGAATCGTATAGATCTTGGCCTCCTCTTTCCAATGGTTTTTTTTGTTTTTTAGCTCTGATGAATAATTTTTGAGATACAGAGGTTAAAAGAGCGAGCACTAACGTCACTTGCTGGTGGTGCTAAAAGCTCGCTGCGAGCGCCAGTTGCACTCACAGCAAAAAACACCCCCTGAACGTGCCTGTATGTTTGCAGGAGAGGCTTACATAACCGAATCTTATAGATCTTGGCCTCCTCTTTCCAATAGTGTTTTTGTTTTGTAGCTGTGATGAATAGTTTTTGAGATATAGCGGTTAAAAGAGATCCCCTTCCCCTGCTGGGGTGCCCGAGCGCGCCTCGTTGCGAACGCTTAGCAGTGAATAGGTTAATTGGATTTATATTTAAATTACCCTTGACTATTGCAAATTTATCCTATGCAACACACATGTAAGGCCAGCATCACACCCTCCGACTCACCTTAAGTAGTTACCAGGTTGTTCCTCCCAAGAAGTACCCCAATACCTCCTCCCCTTGTGCCCAAGGTACGAGATATGGGTATACTTATGTTAGGGTTTTCAGAGCAGGTTGTCTGAAGTGGGTCAGCTGAGGTGTGCCAGCCTTGAAGTTATGTAGAGTTAATGATGTTTGTGCACTGCGGTGTTTTCGCCGCGGAGGCTTACAGCTGACTAACCGCGTAGCGAGCTGAGACGTGGCCTCGTCCCTTATGGAACATTCTAGAACCTTCTTGATTCGGGGAGCATTCAAATAGCAACTGCTAATTTTGGATGCTCCGCTTCGCTACTAGATTACCTTCACCTCCTGTACAACCCTTAATTCCTAACATAACATCATGGACTAGTAGAGAGAAGGGATGTCCAAAAATTCAAAGATTTTGTGTTGATGACACAGCTCTCAAAAGATACACTCCTATATTTTCCATTTAGATAATATATAAGAAATAAATTTTACCATTAAAGGATACCAGCCAGTATTAGGTGAACTGACTAATGGCCAAGAATCACTTGCTACTTCATTTACTCTTCCATAACCACCAAAATATATTCATGTATGTTTAGCTAATATCTATTTCCTATGCCTGGGGCATTACCTGTAAGAGCACCATGTGTATTTTGATATGTTTGTGCTGTGCTGGAGCTGTTTTGTTTACTTATTTGATTAGTTCCTTTGGTATGGCAAGACTTCGGTATGACTAACTTTCTGCCCTCAGTGAGATATGAAAGTAGAGCTCTTAACCCGAGAACGTCGGCAGACCCTTTTTAGGGCTTTCACGAGTCGTGGCTGTGGTACGGTGGACCCTAAAAAGGGCTCACCATAAAACACCTAATTCTAGCTAATTGTAGGCGGTGGTGGCAAATCGCAACCCACCATGAATGCCCTGGGTCATTGTGGTAGGTGAGTGATCTTGAGGTGGGCTTTTTTGTCATAGGTGGTGCTGTAAGGTCATGGCAGACTGAATTAGCTATCAATACAGTAATCACTTGTCAAATTCTCTATAGTAGACAACAAGCTACTCTCGGCTAGATGCCACGCGTTTATTTTGTAACAAACACCACCCAAAATGAATGGACTTTGAGTGAAAGTAAATATTTTTAACTGCTTTATGGTTATGAGAGGAGTACTCTGATGTACGTTCCATGCTCTTTTCTTAGTCTCAAAATGCAGTGTAATTTTGTCGTTTCTCGGCCACTTCTCGGCTTTCCCATAGCCGAAGCCCACGGGTTAAGGAAAAGAATGATTACCTTTTTGTCCTATATAAAGCATTTGGTTTCCTTTCAGATATCAGACCACAAAAGCCCATCTACAATCAAAAAGGGGAGTTGGTGTTCAGCAAATTTGACTTCTCCAACAACCAACTTTCAGGAGACACTGACTCCAGCACAAAATCAAAGGATCTCAAACAGATTCTTTCACAGGCCTTGAAAGAAAAGGAGAAGGTTTGTGTCCCCAACCATCTCTGTTGCTGAAAGGATACTGTGATATGTCTTAGACTGTATGGACACCAGTCCAAGATTTGGAAATTCTTTCTTACAGTTCTTGTCAGTCTAACATGTACTTAAACATTAATTTTCATGACTAATGATATAAATGGTATTGCAGATGAAGCACTTAGAAAAGAAAGGGGATAAAGAAGGTGCCATAAGCATTGCTGAGCAGAAAGCTTGGTCAAGTGCACTTCAGAAAGCAGAAGGAAAGAAGGTAAGTCCTAGTTAGGGTGATAATTCACCCATATGAAAGGTTTAAGTTTAGCAGTATATACAGTATTGAAGTTTGATATTCTTATTAACGGAAGACATAATTTTATTAATTACATTTTTCCATCTATTAACTGCTGAATAGGTCAAACTCTATGGCATATTCCATGTATTTTCTCTTTATGTATGTATGGAAAATGTTTGCTTGGGCCAATCTCCCATCCATTACTTATCATTTTCCATTTTCAATCATCCATGGACTTTACAGTTCAACATCAACAAATTCATCACCCACTGTTGGTTTCATGTTACTTATTACAATTTCCTATTTTTTTTAAATTTTCAAAGTTGCTCTTGTAATTGTTTATCTTCTTTGGGAACTTGTTTCTCTCATTATCATTTGATTTTCACACATTCATATGTTCATATGAAGCTGCTAGCATATGCTTTAATAATCTAATTGTACCCTTTTCAGTCACATTTCTTCATGACCTTTTTGACATTAGAATAAGACAACTTCCATAGTCACATCTTTTTATCCCAACTGCCACACTCAGCTACTCACAGTGGCTGTGTCACTGATGTAACCCTCATCAGCTTTGTTGGGAAAGTGATATTTATGTAGTCATTTTTTTAATATTTTTTATTCTTGTGTATAATTGTTGAATATATATCTCCACCTCATATTTTCAGGGGATAATGAAATTTATATATACATATATATGGCCTTTTCTGTTACAGGTAAAAAGTGATGTTGATATGTTGAAGAAATCAATTAAGAAGCAGGAGAACCGCAAGAAAATGAGTCAGAAGAAATGGGAACAGCGTAAAGAAACTGTACAGAAGAATAAGATGGATAAACAGAACCAGAGGAAAAAGAATATAACTTCTCGTAAGGAGGCTAAGCTAGATAAGAAAATGAAGAAAATGAAAAAGAAGGGTCACATAGTTCCTGGATTCTGATGAGTAACATTATGTAAAGTTATTTAGGAATGTCAGGATGAAGTTTGTAAGAAGAATGATGTATTGCAAAATAATGCCATATAAGTTCATATGGAGAAGTATTTACTCAGTACACCTCGCTGGTAACTCTACATTGAAATCTTTCATGATATTGAAATCTAATTGTGTAATAAAAGAAAGATTATTTTTCTTGTAATATTAAAATAACTGGTTAAAGATATACAAAAATATTAGTGGAGAAGCATCAGAAAAGTATAAGAATTTCAACCTAATGATGTAATCTCAAATTTTATTTAGATGTGTAAAATGTACTGTGTACAAACGACAAATCAAGGACTTCAGAACAATCTTGCAATAATTTTCAGTATCTTGGTGTCAGCAGTTGGAATATGACAAATTTGACCAATATTAGAGTGTCAGAGCAGTCTATTGTGATTGTAGAAATTTGAAATGTCTGATGCTTTGAGGTTACAAAAGTTATTGAAAATGAGTTTATTATAAATATCAACTCAGCTGTGCAAACATAAATCATGGAAACTCAGAATTTGAGTTGAAGCTGCTAAATTGCTATTTAATAAATAAATACTAAAAAATGTGGTCTATGTAGTATATGGAGGGGATTGAATAAATATTTTAAGGAATTAATTTCTTTGTTTCATCATTGAGTCATTTTTAGTCATCTGTAAGACAAAAGTAATGATTAATAACAGGTTGGGAGAGATCTTAGCAAAATTTCCACATTTCCACTGTAGGGCTACAGATGCCCTTTGCTATTCTGGCATTGAAGCAAAGGCTATACTCAGGTCCTGTGAGTGGGGGTCATCCTGTACATGGCCCCAAATCCAGCAGTGGGTGACAGGTGATTTGTTGGTTTGACTGCAGTGATGCCGAGTGATGTAAATATTGCTGGGTCTCAGAAATAATGACAAGAGGGGAAAGTGGTAGAGGGTAAGGGCTCCCCACAATCTTATGAATGCAGAAGATCTCAAAGGAGGACAGTAGATATATCTGAGAAGAATGACTCAAGAGACCGTGTATATATATATTTTTTTTCCACGGCTTGATCATGAGTTGGACTCGCAATCGCCAGTAAGTACCCTGATTAGAGTAAGGCTCATTAGTCGATCTCTGGGTATTGCCAGGACGTCACACACCCCATCCCGCTTGCTCAAGGGGGGGGGGGGGGGATAGCAACCACTGCGGAAAAAACCTGGTTTGAGGTGGGCTCGAACTGCCTGCCGCGCCGCTAAGCGGCACGAAGCCTGGCGGCGCAGCACTTAACCGACTGAGCGACATGTGTGAGTGTGTGTGTGTGTGTGTATTCGATGATCTAGTTGGAATTGGGTAGCTGAGATAGGCAAGCATATCTGGCACATGGATTATTAGCCTACATGTAATTATCTAAAAAAAAAATAATAATAACTGCCTGATGTTTATTCAATCAAAAAAAAGATACTCAAGTAAAGTTTTCCAGAGCTCTGTTATCATAAGAAACAATAATAACGGGAGGGGTAGAATGTGAGCAGCCCCCAGCGGCGGGCCGTTGCCCGCTCATCAACGTATATGTACACATTTACAATATGTAAGATGTAAAAATAAAGAAAGAAAGAATGTGAGCAGGCAGGCCGCACAATAGAGTAGCTCCCCAAGCCTCGGTGCTCTTTACGTTTTCTGTGATGGCCGCGATGCCATGCGGGTGGTAAACAACAAAGAATCTGAAAGCTATGCCGCGACTTCGTTATTGAGAGGGGGAAGTAAAACAACCATTACTTTGCCTCACCTTTCAAAGTAACATTTCCACTAGGCCACAGGTAGTGCAGCATGGCCCCCAAGGCGATGCGTGTCCTGTGTGCGGCGCGCGGCGTGTCTCGGGGCGTCGAGGCTGAGGGCGGCGGCGCCATCGAACTTCCGCAGCCAGACGATGTGTGTGGTCCTGGCCGCGGCGGAGGGGTTCTGCGAGGGGTGCTGCCTTTCTCCTGGACGTGTGTGTCTTGCTCCCCCGTGGCCGCCGTGTGAGGCTGGGTGAAGCGGGCAGCCTCTTGACGCACTGCAGGCCTCTCTCACACCTTGGGAAGA
This sequence comes from Eriocheir sinensis, assembly GCF_024679095.1. Lineage (NCBI taxonomy): Eukaryota > Metazoa > Arthropoda > Malacostraca > Decapoda > Varunidae > Eriocheir > Eriocheir sinensis. The sequence goes on from NC_066543.1 coordinate 13,465,054, forward strand.
TTGCAACCTGGACTCCAGAAATGAACACCTCAGAAAATGTCAGGCTGCTGCCCACTGATGATGTGACTCACTGACGCTTAGCCGCAGGGACGTCATTAACCCGTCATTTATTCATCATCACCCCACAATGTGAGTGACCTGAACTCTGGAGATTGTTCGTGAAGTTATATTGGTGGCGGAGATTCTCGCACACGTGGAGTGGCGAGCCTTTGTCTCCTGTCATGTACTCCCTCTCCCTTCCCAGCACAGTACTGCTGAATGGGGACACCTGCTTTTTATGTGCATATATTTAGATATGTAGGGGACTAGTTCCTGCATGGCTGTATCGAGGTAACTTGATCAAATTAACTTATTAAAATGGGGATGGACAGCAAATTCAGTAGGTACACTTTTGTAGTAATTAGTATTGAGAATTAAAAAAAGAAATATATATATATATATATATATATATATATATATATATATATATATATATATATATATATATATATATATATATATATTATGCACACATTATGATTTTGTATTTTTTTGGTGTTTTCATGACCAAGTATGAATACTTTTGATAAATGTTGTGACAATGAAGTAGTGATGCAGTCTTGCATAACATGAGTGTCTCATTGTGTGTACGAACATGTCCACAGAGCCATGGAGTCACCCAAAGTAATGGTCTTCATCCTGGTGCTGTGTGGCCTGGATGTTGTCTTTTCTGGAGATGAATCTGTTGCAGTCTCAGCCTCCCCATCACCCCCCAGCCACTTGACAACTGATTTGCCAATAAACATTACCAAAACCACAGCAGTCCCAGAGGAAAGCACTCCAATTACACCTGTTCGTCAGTCATCCCCTGATGATCTTCATTTGTTGAATCCTGGCAATCAGGTAATGTTCTGATCATTTGATCTCATGAATGTTTTATATACGTACCTTTTTTTATATAGTAAGTATAACCTTTACTTGAATATCTAACAGGAAGAATCAAGAGTGCCAAAAAAGTAAAACAAATAGATGTGCTCTTCATATGCAAATATAACTTTCCCATTGGTAGGTGAATAATAGAATCCTTGAACGTCCTTCATATGCTACCATAAATTTCTTTTTTCATCTGCTCCATCCCCCACACATATATATAACTTATGAACATACCAAAGGAACTAATTTGTAGTATATTTCATCTCTTTCTGCATCACCTCTTTTCCAAGTTTTAATATGCAAGCCAAAAAAGAAAAAGTTGGAACTGTATCATTGTGCAAGTCTCTGGCAGCTATGGAGTATAGAGGTAGAGATTAAACAAGGCAGCATTAACAGATGGGGAGCCATTAGAACTTTATAAAAAACTGTAAATTAAAGTAAGGTGATTCCCTTTGAAGTTGATTCCTAGAGAGATAATGATCATTGAGAAATTCTGTGAGTATGGAATTTATAATTACTACTAACAGGAAATGTCTAATTTGCAGATAGACTTCTCATTCACATATATTGCAAAAATCACATATATTCTTTAAAGTCATGAAGTTGAGGTGAAAATATTTTTCATTTGTATTACTGAGCTTTCATAAAGTAATGAACATTGTATGCAAAATCTATTCATCATAATTATTGTCGTTTAATGTCCATATTTTCCCATTCAAGGTGGGGTTGGACGGGCGATGACTTTCCTCCACATCTGTCAATCTTGTGCCATATATTCCTCTATTCCCAATATATTCATATCCTCCATCACACATCTGCTCCACTTTTTGTTAGGCCTTCCCACTGGCTGTCGTCCCTCAACTCAACTCCTCTACCTCATTTAACACGCCCCCCCTCTGCCCTTTTCACATGTCCAAACCATCTCAGTCTTCTCTGCCTCAATTTAACAGAAAGGTCCTCAACCCCACACATCTCTGCCACTTCACTGCTTGACCTTCCATCCTGCCACCTCACTCCTGCCATGTATCTCAGCATCCTGCGATCACAACTGCACAGAACATCCATCAGTCTGTTCGTCAGTGCCCATGTTTCTGTTCCATACAAAAGAACGCTTCTCACACAGGCCTCGTAAACCCTTCCTCTGCTCTTCAATCCTATGTTGCGGTTCACTAATAGACTGGCTATTTCTCGCCATCTATCCCATGCAGCTGCTACCCTCGCTCTCACTGCTCTCTCCACTCCTGCTTCACAGTCCAACACATCTCCCAGGTAGCAGAACTGCTGTACTTCCTCCAACACACCTCCGTCCACCACCATCCCGGCATCCTCGACATCATCACTACCATCACCATCATCCCCCTTCCTCATACGATGTTTTTTCCAGGATGATCAATGTCGTAAGAGAGCAGAGTGCGTTCCCCTTGAAGAACGTAGCTGTTTGGGGGTGACACTGCCCTACACACACACATCCTTAGCACTCTCAGGATTCCCAAACCAGAGAATGGCAAGAGTAAGTTTTGCCTGGCTTAATGTTGAATTATTTTGTACTTCCATTCATACATCATATTTATTGACAGAAACATGAAAAAACCTCAAGGATTATGCTCCTGGCAACCAGAGAAGTTACTGGATTGGCTCTTTGTGATGATAGTTTTGTATGTAGGAAAGTAAGGTTGGGGAATGATTAAGTCAATAAAATAGTGGGTAAAATACAAAAAGAAATATTCTGTGTTGTGTACATGTTGTAGCAGTACTGTGGTGCATAGCACTTCATATTGCAGGTCTAAACAAGTGCCACCATTTAAAAAAAAAATATACAACCCTACCCTCAGTAGGGTATTGCTATTGTTACTGTGTTATCATTGGCAGAAAACATAGGAAAAGGTAGTAGAGCAGAGTCCCTGTTATAGTATTAGTGCCTTACCTTTTAAATTCCTTCACAAATCTTTTTTTTTTCTTTGGCTGTGATTGCTGCTGTATCCTATATAGACATTAGTATTCTTTCCTGAAACAATAAGGTGTAATGTGAGGAAATCAGAGGTAGCTACCATTCTTACAAGCTACATTATCTAATCAAGGTTTAATTATTGCCACTTTGAAGGAGAGATATTACCATGGTTAATGTCTTGGGTTTGTGGTCACTAACTGCTTTACTAGTACTGATATATTTCTTTATATGCTGTTGTTTGTCATTCAAAAAATTAACAAAATTTACAGGAGCAGTTGGAGGTGTGGTCTGCCTTGCGCAACATTCCTCGTTGCTGGGCGGTTGTTCAGCCTTTGTTGTGTGCTGTCTTCTTCCCGCAGTGCAATAACAGTTCAGTTGAATTGCCCTCACAGGTATGTTTATTAGATTGTGGTATCCAAAATATATAGTACACAGTAGAAGTCATTCAAGTATGTTTTTTTAATGTTTTTCACACTAAACCTCCGTAATTATTTTAGTTCTGATTGGTATTTAAGTTGGGTTTAGCTGCTAATTGTGTTCCAGAGGTCAGTGTGCTATATAATTCTCATGCCAGAGGAGAACTTAGTAGGCTATATTAGGGATCAGTGAAGGTGCAAGCAGAGGTACAAAGGAAGAAAAAAGTCGTGGTGCAGTTAATTACTCAAGTAACACTTCATTAAGCAGTAGAGTTTGAGAAATAGGAATACTGGTAAGCCCTGACCTCAGACCAGGGAGCATACCATAATTCATAATACATTCTTTCCAGAATCCTTGGTAGTAGAATATCTACATTTTTTAAAATTTATTTAAAGATAGGCAATGAAAGTTGCCATTAAAATTATTTGGCTTATCAATGCCTCACCTAAACTCTATCTTATTATAGAGTTAACATAATTTTTGAATCAGTCTGCAGAATGTTCTCAGTTTGTATGTTTAATGTTATAAATGTTTCCATTAATCACATAAGATTTTTTATTTTGCAAATAGGAGATGTGTGTCATCACCCGAGTTCCGTGCCGCCTGGTAGAGAGAGAAAGAGGGTGGCCAGAATTCCTCATGTGTCATGAGGAATATCCTCACAAATGCAAGGTAAGGTTACCTACTTTGAGAGCATGTGCTGAAAGCCTTACAGTTGAAAATAATTAGAGCTATGGCCATCAGAAAATAAAGATATTGTGCAGAGGAACCTCCTCCTCTTCATAGCAGTAAATGTCTGTCAGTCCAAATTCAACTGGTTCCAATATTCTAGTTACCAGGATTTTGAAGGTGGAAAATCGTATTTAAAAAAAGTCAGTCTTTTAAAAGATGAAAAACAAAGATCTGAGGATCAGGCAGTCCATGGAGGTGTTATATACACAGCGCCAGATAGAGCTACCATTGGACCCTGGTGCTGCAAGTAATTCCGGGCCCCTAAGTATCTTAATTTACACACATCATGCCCAGGCGGCCAGGCCCCCTATGAGGCCAGGCCCAGGTGCTGAGATACCAGCTCCCCCCCCTCTCTTGGGCCCTGTATATACCACTTAAGTTTTCTGTATTGCTCTTGGGTCACTATATTAAAACTGACAAATTTATTTGCCCTAAAATTATTACAGCAAGATTATTTGCTAATGCTAATGGGTGGGAGTTTGCTGCTATTTCAATTAAAAGACTTACTGCAGGTGTTATATTTATGTATTTTTAATCTATCAACTAAAACAGTATGAGTATTGTGTGTATTATAATGCTTAGGTTATGCATCAAAACTGTAATATGATGAGGATGTATAATATTCCACTGACAACTCCGGGCTCCCTTATTTACAGAACACATTAAGGGAATTAAAGTTCAACACAACAGGGCAATGCACTCCTCCCCTTGTGGCCACAGAAGAAGAGTCATCATGGTATGAGGAAATGAAGGGCTGTGGAGTGCAGTGTGCCAACCCAATCTTCACTGATGAGGAACATGAAGACTTGCACAGTTTTATGGCCACCCTTGGAGGAGTCTGTGTGGCTTGTTCTGCTCTCACAGTGGTAAGCTTTAGATTATGGAAGTACTGAATAATATTTGTGCTTTAGTTTTGTTTTAAGAGTTTTTAATGGATTTATTTACTGATGTTCATAAATGTAGCCTTTAAAAATTCTTGCAATCTGTATATAAATGGAAATTATGTTTGACATAAAATTTTATAGTCAGTCAAACAATGGGGCCATTTGCCAGGAGGTGCATTTTTTATCAATTTTTTCCAAATCAATTTGACAACTTTTGAATAGTTATCATGAATGCAATGTGTTGATTTCCAGCATTGTTAAAGTTGTCTTTTATTTTTCAGCTAACATATTTGATAGACTGGCGTGCAGCAAACAAGTATCCCGTGCTCATCATATTCTACATCAATGGATGCTTCCTGGTTGCCAGCATTGGGTTTATGGTTCAGTTCCATCCTGGGGTTCGTCAGGACCTCACCTGTCGTTCAGATGGGACGCTACGTGAAGGTGAACCAAGGTAAACAGATGTGTTTATATCACAACAGCAGCATTGTTTACAGGCTACATATTGGGACATAAGTTACCTGAGAGGGAGTGCTGAAACAGGGAAAGTTGGAGGTGCCTCTCCTGTGGCCATCCCCTTCAGGAAACACTGTGGCACATATATAGATAGATTGTTTGCATACCCCTGAAATTGATTTTTATTGATTTTTGAGGAGCAACAACATGTACCAGTTATACTAATAAGGACAATGCAATTATTCAATTCAGCCACCAAAAGTCACTGATGTTTATTGTATATACACAGTTCTGGAGGGAATATATCGTGTGTGGTGGTTTTCGTTTGCCTGTACTACTTCATGGTTGCTGGGGGCTTATGGGTCATCATCCTGGCTTACTCCCTCCACACCAGCTTCAAGTCTTATGGTGAGAACACCCTGTAGTGTGATACATTGTGGAAATAGTAACCAATGAGAAAACAACTTGTTTTGCATCCTAAAAAATCTTGTGTTTATGAACACTTATTTTTTTCAGTTTCTTGTTTTGTACTGACAAATTTTGAAAGATGTTACATGTATATTTGTTCGGTTGTATTAACAATACTGATTCTATAAAATGTGAAAAGAGGTTGTAAAACACCTTTGATTGCACTGAATTATCAAGTTCATCACTCCAAATGCAGCAGCAGGGCTATGTGGAGATGAGCTGGAGAGGCGCGCTGCTTACTTCCACCTGTTGTCTTGGTCACTGCCACTCGTCCTCACAATCACCATCATGGCACTGGCTCAGGTGGAGGCAGACTCTGTGGCAGGAGTTTGTTTCTTGTCATCATCTATATACATCAGAATTTTTTTTCTTCTGCTGCCAATTATTGTTGTTGTTATTGTAGGGGGATTCTTCCTTGTAAGGGGTAAGTACTGTTTTCCCATAAATACTTTTTAGTTTCATATCTGTAATGAAGAAAAATGTTTTAGTTACATGGAAAGGTTATGTCATTAAATGATTTTTTTGGGGTGCAAAATCTTTGAGTAAGTGGAGTAGGCTTACATGACATTAGGTATGTGAACAAGTGCTGTTCACTTAAGAGATTTTCATCATTCTTTCCTTGCAAATATATGTAACTGTTCTTAATATTAATTTATGATGCAGAGCTATATCACATCGAAGACCTTGACGTATTGAGGTGAAATACTGATGTATAATTAGTGACGCTGCAAAATTCATAAACAATTTTTTATCCACATTTCCATATTACAGGTATGATAAAGTTGATATACCTCAAGATGGAGTGTTTCAACATCATCAGTGACAGTGCCAACAACAAGATTGTGGAAACCATTGTTCGGCTTGCCATCGTCACTGTCACCCTGGCAACCTTCACAGGCATCACCATATACTGCCACATCTACCAGTACATGAACCAGTCAGATTGGGATGACGCCCTTCGAGACTATATCATGTAAGGTGCTTGGGAGTTTTGAGGTTCAACTTATGGTATTAACACCAAAATCGTCAAAATCATGAGTAGTGTATGAACCATGTTATATTGCATCTCTGGGATAAGTGGTTGTCGTATTTTCTTACTTTAAAAGAGTAAAATTACAAGTTATAGGAAGTGAAGTGATATTATTAGTGTCTGTTTAATGAAGAGGTGTTGTAATAGGCTAATAGCATTAATTTTAGGTTTTGTCTTGTTTGTCATGACCAGGTGTGTGACCAACATAACAGCTTCAGCAGAGAACAGAGCTGGCAGCCCAGTCTGCACTATTTTGGACCGGCCCAGCATCAATGTGTACAAGCTACACCTGCTGGCTTTTTTTGGTGCTGGAATCATAATGTCTTCATGGTGCTGGACTCCTAACACTGTTCATGCTTGGAAGCGCTTTCTAAAGAGGTTTGTTGTATCATGTGGCTAACATTATGTAAAGAATCTCCATTGTCATCATCATTATCAGTATGACAGTAGCAAACTGTATGTCAGTGCTGTGTGAGTTTGTAACTGTTCAGATGTGTGATGGGGAAGCCTCAAGTGGTGTTCAGTAATCAGGCATAGTTGTCATGTTTGGGAATGACACTTAATATTTTTCTGGCGTTACTTATGAGCCACCCATCTGTTTGGATGTCTCCTTTTCTGCTCAGATGCCTGGCCTTAACTCTTTCATTGCTAAATGCTTGCAGCAGGCGTTAGGCGTATTTGCTGGTGGCGCTAAACGCCCGCTGCGACCTCCACCCGCACTCAAATCTCCTGCGTATGAGTGTGTTCCAACACTAATTCTCACAACACAGGATTGCCAATTGAGTGGATTCTTCACTAAATTTGGTGGAAAATCATATCAGCCCAGCGCGGCAAATCTACGGATGAGTAACTGGTGGATGTTCTTGCCCAATATAGCGTCATTTTTGCATAGCTTCACCTATCACCGACTGATTCTTTGACCAAATAGTTGTAAATATTGCAGTTGGCAATGCTCCCTTGTCAGAATCTGTAGAAAAAATGTTCCCTCAATATGGCTGATCATCACGCATGCACCGACGTAAGTGTTAACATTCAACACTCCCTGAACGTGCATGTACGTTCGCAAGAGAGGCATACATAACCGACTCCTATAGATCTGGACCTCCTCTTTCCAATGGTGTTTTTGTTTTTAGCTGTGATGAATAGTTTTTGAGATACAGAGGTTAAAAGAGACCCCCAATTGGGCTGCCCGACTGTGCCTGAGGGGATAGTTGCGTCCACACTGCGCGCAAGGAAAGGGTTAAGAACTCATAGTGGCAGAAGAATTATCATTCTTTATTGTTTGGACACTGTCAGTTTAATTGGGGAATGGGGAGGGAAGCAGGTACACTTTTAGCATTCCCAAGAGTATGAAGAGATACTGATGACCAGGCACTGAAGGGGTCAAGAGAGCATGGTTGACAGGAATGAAGGGACTAGTGAAATGCATGGGACTGTGTGTTTGTACTTTAGTTAAAAGGATGAATACATTAGGAAAGTACGAGACAAAATATGGAGGAAAAAGTTGAGTGTAAGTCTTTGTTTTGTTTCTGAAGTGTTCTAAGCTCATCAGAGCTGTAATTTTCTCCATCTCAGAGTTGCAGGAGTGCCAGATGAGGAGCCTCTGCGTCTTGCCAGGCACAGGGTCATAGCTCAAGCCTTTGCTAAGCGGCATGACTTCAACACTGCTGGACGGCTCTCGATAAGTCTTCATTCAATGCATGAGGATCCCTTGGGTAAGTTTGCCTCTTTTACTTTTTTTACTTATTGAGTTCTTAAAAACAAGATAACAAAGAATTCATCAACTTCATTAGAGTCAGGAACTATGATCTGTATGTGTATTGTAATGACTGCCACATACAGTGTTTAACCTGCTACAACTCAATAATGTAATTTTTTTTCTTTGGTGGGGAAGCACAGTTGTGGGGGGAGTAGCATCCTTCTTACTTTTATTTTAACCACACGCATAGTTTCAAAAGTAGGAAATCTTTTTTCATGGCTGGTTTCTCTCCATCTGTTTGTCTGTCAGTCTTGAATAAGTCATGAAAACCTCTTCACTTTGCATAGTTCAATCTGGGAAATAGGATAGTGAAAAGGATGAAGAGTTTGATTAATGAACAGTAATTTCATTATAAGTGTAATCATTTTTACATCCAAATGTCTACAGTGAGTTTTGAATGATGTTGATAATGTTCCAGGGCTGAACTTCGACATGAACAGTGCAACTTCTGGAGACATATCCTCTGCCTGGGCCACTGCCATTCCTCACCTCATGACCCGGCGTGGAGCTCTGGTGGGGCCGGCAGCTTTGGCTCTGAGGAGGAACTCTGTTGATTCTGAATACAGTATTAGCAGAAGGTTAGTGGAAAGATCTCTACCATCTTTATAACAGGGAGCAGTGAGCAGAATGATCAGTATTTTATTTTATTTTGCTCACCAGTATTCTACTATGGTTAATGTCAGTCTAGCAGCTTTACAGATATAAATTCTTGGGGCAGATATTTCACTAGTAAGCAGCCTCCCTCCATACTCCCACACATACTTAAAACACTGCCCTTAAAATATTTATACTCAGTCACTTCCTTCATCTTTTCTCCCAGCCAAATCCTACACCCTGTAGTGCTCATTGTATGGTTTAGCAAAATCAATGGTCTCTCTTACCCTTTTGAATACCCTTATCAGCCTCTTGCCTGAATTTTGTATTTATTAGAATTATCATTATTATTTTCAGATTCTCCATTGAATCAGGGCATAATAATCGCAGCTCTAGAAGGCATTCTTTGGACTCCCAAATGTCATTCCATGTGTCTGATGCTGAGAGACTTGCAGCACTACACACAGCTGCCAGGTTTGGTCGGCGCAAGAGACGGGACTGGTTTAGTCTGAGACGAGGCCGCCGAGTCAACGCCTGGGACAGACGAGGCTCAAATACATCTGATGACAGCAATCTTAGCAATCTAGGCTCCATGGTAAGTGAACATACCATGCCATCTCGTCCTAGTTTGAGGCATTACACATCAGGATGAAGCAAAGCCACTCCTCTAGGTAATTACTAAGCTTTTATAACGGCTTTATTTGATTGAATCAGTTCTCTTTGTATACAATCAGGCATTGCTGTTGTATCAATATGTTTTTCAGGATTTCCAGGTTTTGTATTTATATTTATTATAAAACCCATTACTCAAGTTCATCTTTTCAACAGATTTTGCCTGCAATAACAATGAACACTCAAGACACCTTGTTTACGAATATGATGAAGCGCCTCAATTTGAGCTCAGATGAACCAATCCGCTCAGAAAGAACTACTCCTTCAGCCCCGTCAACCCAGTCTGTGAATGTTAATGTCCCTCTGCCAGGACAAACAACGTTAGACTCAGAAAATGAAGTTGGGAATGAGAACCATGGCTTTGGGGATGATTCAGTTAGTCATACAGTTCTCAACAATATTTTAAAGAGTGCTGATGTCAAAAGGAAAGAAGAAAGCTACTCACGAACACCAGTAACACTTGAAAATGGCTTGCTCTCATCTGCTCATATGCATGACAGTGGTAAGCCTGTTAGTGTTGATACTGGTGTTCAGGTTACTTGTACTAGCGTGGGTGTGCAAACGGCATTACCTAATGGTAATGTACATCCTGTCATGTTGGATAAAGCTGTTCAGGTTGCTATTCCCATTCCACTAGGGACAGACAGTCATGCATACCAGTCAAACTCTTCTGGTGATGACAACAGTAATTCAGTGCTGAACTGTAAAGGCCAAGAAAATATGAAGAAAGTCAATGAAACTACTTTTTGTAGCCGAAGGACTCAAAACACAGATCGACCTGGAACACCTGTGAGTAAAATCATATCTAGAAAAAATCATAAAAATGAAAAAGTGACAGGACACCACAGAATCAGCAACTCAAATCATGTCAGCAGTAAACACCCACCCACTGTCAAAGCAAGCAGTAGAGGTAAAAGTAAAAAGAACAGAGGGAAGACTAATGAGGTGATGACAGTGCTAGATATTGCTGATGAGAGTCCCTGAAGGAATCATAGTTGGAGTTAAGCTATTGATGTACATTACTGAAAACTTGCAGTCACTGACTTTATATCAAAAGAAAAAAATAGTAAGTCTTATTTTTATACTTTTTTACATATACTAAACAGTACATTTTTTTGTAGTTACTCTATACCTTACCCTATTTATTTATGTTTTGAATTTACAAGCAATAGCAGCTTCTGTGAATATTATTTTGTAATATGTGCTTTTATTTTCTCTGTGATCATCTCTGAGTATTTACTTGATTGCTGACTCAGTCACTTTTTATTTTGAGAAGCAGAGTGGGTCTTTCTCTGCTTTACCCATCTCCAAAACATGACACTTAGCCTTGAACTTATATATTCCACATAGCTCTCCAAACAACCACAACTTTGCTAAGTCAAACAGTAGCATGTGTTTCTGCTTTGCTTTGTAAACATTGATGTCCTCCACAAAAACTGGAACAAGAGTGGGACCATTGCTGAGATCCAGGGAACCTTGTTCAAGCAGCAGCTGCAATCTCAGGAAACATTTCACATCATTATTTTCATACAATGTAATATAATCATCTGATCATTTGTTTGTCATTTGTCTCATTGCATTCTATGGTATTGCAAAGGAATATGAAAAAGCTTAGCTTTGTATTTAGAAGTTTTATTTTACCTCAATATTACTTACATACTTTATACCATGGCATTTTTTTATAGTTAAATTATTGGTGTGTGACAACGGAATGTGTTGTGTTTGTAAATGAATGTATCAACTAATTTATTGTGTAGATGTTGTGATGGTGATTCAAGTATGTTGTGTGGAATGGGAATCTCATAGTTTTGTAGCATGTAGGCAGGGCTCAGGATAGCCAGCCCAGAAACACTGTACCTTAGATGCCTGTGCCAAAAACTTTTTCTATTAATCATTAATTTGACAAGCTATTTTTATAATTATTCTTGATATTTTACTGCATGCTTAATTTATTATATCTTGTATAAGTTAAAAGACTAGCATCCTTTAATTTTAATGAAGCAGCATATTGATATGCTATTACAAGATTTAAGTTTTTAATTAATGTGTGGAGAATGTAAGATATATTTCCAGAAAATTGTTTTGCTCTCTCCCCAACTACAACATGATTTCAGGCTGACCAATACTCAATGTAAACATGGGAAGAATTGAACGTTTCATTGAAAACCAAAGATAAGAAGTGATAAGAAACAAATAAGCTCTACCATAATAGTTAACAATAGATGATCATGCGCGCTTCGTCGAGCAAGATGCAACAGGCACAGATGCGGAGAAATGACACAGGAGAGAAGCATGTGTAGTGCCGTGACGAGGTGGTATGGGTGATAATGAGGCATACAGATGTGAGGGCCGAAGGTGTAGGCTATAGAGTGGTGTAATGAGTTGTGTTTATCATCGGGTTGATTTGGACAACAGTGTATAGTTGTCACTATCTTAATTAAAATAGTTTGAATGTCTCAGCATAACAGAAGGGAGACTCAGTGTCTGGCAGGGTGAGAGGGAAGAGTTTGAATGGCTTTCAGCATAACAGAAGGGAGACTCAATGTCTGGCAGGGTGAGAGGGAAGAGTTTGAATAGCTTTTAGCATAACAGGAGGGAGACTCAGTGTCTGGCAGGGTGAGTGGGAAGAGTTTGAATGGCTTTCAGCATGACAGAAAGGAGACTAATTGGCTGGCAAGGTGAGTGGGAAAAGTTTGAATGGCTTTCAGCCTGACAGAAAGAAAACTGGCTGGCAGGGTTTAAGGGTGGGAGTGGATAAAAGAGAGTTTGGTGTGAAGTACGGGATTCTTTTTATTATTTTATTATTTTAGTTGCCAGAAGGTTATTCCTGGAGAAATGTGGAAGAAAAGTACATGTTCTGAATGATTTCCTTGGTTTGCGCGCCTCTCCACGCGGCGCCGCACACACGGGCGGTAGCTGGCCGAGGGTGGGAGGCAGGAGGACGAGCACCACATAAATTATTTTCTCAGGTAAATCCAGAAGTTGGGTGCAGTTGCCTGTTTTCTTGAAATTATAACTTGACAGTTATTGGATGCATCGTTGTTCAATATCTCGGGGCAGTTGGTATCAGGTAAAGAGGAGAAAATAGCTCCTACTGAGCGCGGTGTGGTGTCAAATCTCATCCCTGTCCATCCCAACCTGAACTGCGCATCGCGGAACCCAATCTTTACTTTCACAGAGTAACTAAGTGAAGTATCTAAGTGTAAAGAAGTACCAAGGAGGACCTACAAAGCGATGCAAAGCGGAACAGGTCTCAAGAAGAAAAAGAAGAGTGATTGTTGATATCTTAGTTATATACATACATATGTCATCATTTGCTTTTATAATAATATAAATAAACTTGGGTGGGACAGATCCCGACAAGCAGTCGACAAAAGACACTGTACCGTGTCGAAATTCACCCACCCTGTGCATGTATTCAGGATGGGATGGACTATGAAGGAGGGATGAGATTTGATGTCACACCGGCCTAAGTCTATATCTATCTATCTATCTATCTATCTATCTATATCTATATCTATATCTATATCTATATATATATATATATATATATATATCTATATATATATCTATATATATCTATATATATCTATATCTATATCTATATCTATATCTATATCTATATATATATATATATATATATATATATATATATATATACTTAGACACCGGCATCAAAGTGTGTGTAACTGTGTGTGTGTGTGTATGTGTGTGTGTGTGTGTGTGTGTGTGTGTGTGTAGGCCTACTCGATGTGCAGTGTATCAGTTGATTTATAGGTAGGCAATGTGCTAGCTTATTTGGCTAGCAGAGGCATTTTGATGAGAATCAAGGGGAGGGGCTGCCTGAATGGAGCGTATTGGCTTGGAGTTGAGTGACTCAACTCCAAGCTGAATTTTCCATAGAGTTCAAGTTCTAGACTAGAGTGCGTTTGAGGATGTCTCAGGGATGCACGGCCATGATGCCGCCGTCCCCCCAAGCCGATGATTGCACACACTTCACTCCTAGCCGATTTCAGTTTTTCTCCATGTCAAATAGTAGAGTCAGGAAATTAGGTAGGAGTAAAGGGTATGCAGTCGTTGGCTTAGAGCGGTGGCGGCACCAAGGCCCTGTAGCCTGGAGGCAGCCTCAGACGCACTCTAATACATAATTTAAGTTCTATGGAAAGTACTGCTTTGACAGTTCACTGAATGGCCACGTGTGGCGCTGCCTGTATAGCCAATACGGTTCATTAGTGGCGGGATGGAGTACAGAGCAAGGCTTTATCCTTGGGACGGGGAGGGAGAAAGTGCCAACACTCAGCAAAGGAATGGAGAACAGATTGTAACGCCAAAGGAAAACAAAAGGCTAAGTGGCGTTAGTTGGAATAATAACGGTAGCTACATAAAAACTGGACGTATGAAATACACATACACTCACTCCTGAGAACAGTCATAACTCAAAGATTCTCTCAAATCAATATTAGTGTTTAATTTGTCTGAATAATGGCGAGTTAAAATCAAAATAATTAAGCAATCGAAAAGGTATTTTATTACTTAATGATTAATTTCCCTAAAGTAATCAGTAATCACAGTTGAAAAAGGTGCTGGCTGCCCACCTTTAGTTCCTGGAGGAGACGACTTTACAAATAAAACAATTTAATAATGATGATGATAATGATGATGATAATAATAATAATTAAAATAATAATAATGACATGCATGCATTAATTAATGAGTGCCACAACGCCCTTGGCAGGCCATAGACGGTCAAATGGAAGCGCTGCGGCGGACTGCGTAATCGTGTTATTATTCGTGCTGTCTGTTTGTCGCCTGTGGACCGTGAGGGGCCGCCACAACGGTCTGCAGTGTGGTGTATAATGCTGGGTTCACACATTCACGGTTTATAGGTTGCCAAAAGGCCGGAATCATTGTATATAAATTTAGCATACGCAGAATACGTGTAGATTTTTACATAGGCTACTACATAGAATGAGAATGATGACCAACTGAATGGCTTTGTTAGCAAAGTGAAGGAAAATTCAGATAACTCAGGAGTATAAACAAAGATATGAGGAGAAACAGAACTATAAGCAGCAAGCAGCAGGCTTATTCTGTCTTATAACTGACAAAAAGAAAAAAATATAGCTCAGGATGTGTTAATTATATTACAATGGCGGCGCTCCTGCTTGTGGGTGTCGTGTGAAGGCTTCAAGTACTGTGGCCCTCTGTTATGTCGTCTCCAGCTTCGTTTATTTGCTTACCACGGTGACTACGGTGACTGCGATCAGAGGTTAGGAAGACTTAGCTCACCTTTCCCTGGCCTGCAGGTGAGCACGGAGCAATAGTCAGTAGTCAGGTCAGGTGCCAGCCTTGGGCGGGATTCATCAAACCATTTACCGGACCTCTGTTTGGTAAGTCTCGCGGTATCTCCGCCCACCCGGTAAATCGGCATTCATCAACCACTTACCGGAGCCGTGGTAAGGCCAAAAGTTACCGCGGCTCCGAGCACCCGTAACTGAGTTACCGCAGGCGTGGTAAGTGGGTAGATACTGCCGCGGCTCATGTTCGGAGGCGATTTTGAGCCTATGCATTTTTTACCTCGTAACGTGTCCTACACCATCAGAAGCAGAAAAGCATGCAGATTTAGGATCTGGGCTTATAGAAGCGATGTGACGAAAACCAGCTGAGTACGAAGGAGTTGAAGATAAATAAATGCAAGAAAATGTGTACTCCCTATTCATTTAACTTTGATTTTCGTATGTGTATTTACACATAATTGTTACAATTTTATGCTAGTGTGATGCAGAATTTTCTCAGGAAGATGATGGTGGTCTCCATTTTTCTCAAAAATGAATGTTGGGGTCAGGAAACGGGGTGGGAGTGAGGTGTGTGAAGTCGTCGGTTTGGGATGAACTGGGCAGACCCGTGCACGGCCTCAGGCCGGCTTCACTTGCAGGCCGCACTCTATAGTATGTAAGTCTGTGGAACTGTCCACCCACATGACTTTTCCCTACTTGTTAAAACACTGCAGAGGGAATAATGTTCTGTCTGTGACAGTCACCTCCCGTCTCAAGTCTCCAATATTCTTGCTGTGGAGTTTAATGTCGTAAAATTTTGCTCTGACCTCCTCCACACTACTCACGAAGCCACTCGATCACGCCATTCACCTCAGCAGCCACAACTTCCCACACCCACACCCATTGCTTGGCTGCACCAGTGAGGCATGATGACAATGACCCCCTAGCCAATTTTGGTTGCGAGGGGTGAGTATGGGCAAACATTAGAATAATACCCAATCTTGTGATAGCGAGGCACGCAGCTGGCGACGGAAAACTATGAAGGTAACATACAAAAATGTTCAGAATATTGCTAGGCTACATAAGCGAGTATATTTTTATTTCAAGAATAAATATACAAGTAACGTGCATTCATTCGTAAAAAACGCATCTAATTGAGGGATCACCACGCTAATTATTTGTTTTAAGGCAATATTTACGCCTGTACAATACACATGTCTTG
Source organism: Eriocheir sinensis (assembly GCF_024679095.1). Taxonomy (NCBI): domain Eukaryota; kingdom Metazoa; phylum Arthropoda; class Malacostraca; order Decapoda; family Varunidae; genus Eriocheir; species Eriocheir sinensis. The sequence continues at coordinate 13,481,424 of NC_066543.1, forward strand.
ATTTTGAAATCTGTGTATTAGTAAACAAACGACACGTGAAAGCTGAAATACAGCATCAAAGGTCGCACGTGATTGGCTATCCAGCCCAACCAATCGTTGCTATGGTGCGAGTTACCGGAGCGTTACCATACCGTTGATGAATGCCGTGTTTGAAAGATGCCGCAGCTCTGGTAGCGCTCCGGTAAATGTGAGAGATACCGGAGGCGTGGTTGGTAAGATTGATGAATCCGGGCCCTTGACGGGGCCACGCGCTGCGCCGCCCACTTTGTTTCCACACACAATCAACGCCAAGGTGATGGAGCTTCCTTGGGGATTCGAGGATGGTATGGCAATGCGTGCCGCACTTAAAGGTCAATCTGATATGGTATGAGTGAAATTATATCTTTCAACTGATTCTAGTAAAACTTCAATGGCTCCCCTCATACTGGTTATGACTTGTTAGCAGTTGGTTACAATGTTTCACACCAAGATTAAACATTGCATAACGGTCGACACAGACAACGTAACGGAACATGATGAGGGGATTACGCCTCATCTGAACCTTACCTGCCGCTCAGTGAGTCAGCTGTGAAGGCGGGTCTTTGGGATATAAACGAGCTGTTCATCGTCAAACGATGTGGGGAAGGGGCCCAAGGGGAGGAAGGGGGGGGATCGGAGTCGTATGCATCAACATGAGGCGGCGGGAGATGACAACAGAGGTACGGGAGGGGAGGTTGCTAGTAGGTTAGTCAGTCGCAACTCGCGCTCCGTTGTAGAAGGTTGCTGGGTCGCCTCGCCTCCCGCACACACGTGGTCGGGAGTGTGTTGTTAGCGCGGCCTCCTGGCGATGAGGGGAACTCTTACCACCGACCTGTGAACGCTCTAACACATCAGTGGGAACTTGCGTGCTCCTGGGAGAGAGATTTTGATGATAACACGATTAACTCCTTGGGGTCATTATTAAACGTAATTTTAGAACCCTACAAACAATAAATAAAGAAGAAAATAACAAGCAAGTCATCAATGCACCTGTGCCCCTCCCTCCGTGGTGACAAATGCGGCCTAACCGACAGAACATCTGAGACTAATTTCATAAGTATATGTAACGGAGGATTAAACGGTTGAGGATAAGTCATCAGTTTTCCTGGACCAGGCACGTCCCCTGCCCACGCACCATGAAGCACGTCACCTTCGTCATCGCCGCCTGCGTCGCCTTCATACCTCCTGCAGTGCCAGGTGAGCTGCCCCTTTGCATGGGTACTTTTGCATATTGCATTGTCCCGGGAGCAAGATGGAAAGGGTGACGTTTTGACAATCATTATACACATGTTCCCCATCCTTCCCAGCTTCTCATTTAGGCTACTCGGTTGTCCTGGGTTGAATTTTTTTTCTATTTTCTTGTATGTAGTGCCACGAGTCAATCAGTAACGTACCGAAAAGAGGTATTAACAGACCTACGCTACTGTTAGAAATCCGACATTCATTATTTCGTCTCGTAATTAGAAATTGGTAATGTTTCTTCCTCTGTTATTCCATTTTGGATCAGGAGGCAGAGGTTGTATAGTTTTAGCAAGAGTCCTTCGCTACTCTTTGTGTGACACTGCTATGAAGGCGATCATCTGTAAGGAGGTGGTGGTGGTCATGCTTTGCGGTGACGGTGGTCGTGCGGATTATTGTCAAAACCTGTTCAGAACTTTAATTTATCTGTGTGTGTGTGTGTGTGTGTGTGTGTGTGTGTGTGTGTGTGTGTGTGTGTGTGCTCATAAATACAATTTCCTCCTTCAGCAGTTTTATGGAGCCCCTTTTTTTAACCTCTCCTTTCATCTACCCTCTTCCATATATACCTTTCTCAGAATCAAATAGGTCGCTCACTGTCACTCATTCACTCAGTCATTCGTTTATCAACTCTTTCCATTCACTCATTCATACTCCCGTCTCTAATTCTCCCCTGCGATCAGATTTTCTCTGTGTTCCTGTTTTCACCGCAATGAGGTAAGTAGATGCGTCCTGACTTCGGGACAGCCTTGGCCACGTGCAAGGTGAAGGGCGTGTTGTGTCTCGGGCAGCCCTCGTAGTTTTGGGTCTCCACAATTCGGATCAGCTCTTGTGACACAACAGAGATGATAGTTGCATCATCTTTGTTATTGCTATCGAAACTGTGAACGATTTTATTTATGGTGTCAGGAATTCGGTGCAGCTCTTGTAACAGCAGCATGGTTAGCTCGCGGGCCGCGGCTGACACATGGTTCCACGGCGGGGCGGGGCCGAGCGTGAAGTAAGACTGCTCGTGGGGGTAACAGTCGGCGCCAATGAAACCACAAGTAAA
>NC_066543.1:13488728-13496228 GCF_024679095.1 Eriocheir sinensis
GGAGGAAAGAATGAACGAGGGAGAAAAACGGATCCGGAAGGAGCCAAGCCGGTATAGTAAAGATGCTCAGGATGTCAAGGCGAGCGAGGGTGTTTGCCAGCATATCACCCCTTCATATCCAAGCAGGCTACCCCTTGCCCTTCCTCACTATAATTTATTCCTCCCTTTCCCTAGTGGACCCGGAAGGATGTACATGATGTCACACAGGGGCCAGGATGTCTCTCCTAGCACGTCATCCTTGCACCCTAGCGCCCCAACCTTAACCCCTCTCTCAAACCCCATTCACCTAATCAACACCAAGCAGCAACACACACACACACACACACACACGTCACATACGCACACGTTCCACAGCTTTCCTCCTAAGTAACTGGGTTCGGCCTCAATATTACCGCCAAGTCACTGTGGCACTATTTAGCTCTATCTCGGATCCCTTGCTCGGGGGTGGTGGTGGTGGTGATGATGTGGGAGAGATGAGCAAAGGAAGAGAAGGGGGGAGAATGAAGAGAAAGGGGAAGAGCTAATTATAATACTTTATGTGGAGAGTATATGCTACAACTCTATTGCAGCAACATGTGGCAGTAGATAATGGTAATAGTTGTTGTAGTAGTAGTAGTAGCAGTAGTAGTAATAGTAGTGGTAGTAGGAGTGGTTATTGTCGTTAACGTGATAACTTGTATAATCTTTTCTTACCTCTGTGTGTGTGTGTGTGTGTGTGTGTGTGTGTGTGTGTGTGTTTCAGAGCCTGTATGAGATAGACAGATAGATAGATAGATAGACAAAGAGACAGAGAAAGGTAAAAAACAAAAACATTCTCAGCAATTTGTTCCATGCCTACCTACATACGTACATACATATTTTAAGAGGTAGGCTTAACCGTTACTCTCCCCCTCTCCGCCGCCACGTTAAGACTAATTGTGTGGACTTCGGGTATTACGGTGTTACATGTTGTCAGCCGGCGCCGCGTTATGTAAGGAGCGTTGCCCGGGAGATTATTGCAACACTAGGTCGGGGATTACTGGAGAGAGAGAGAGAGAGAGAGAGAGAGAGAGAGAGAGAGAGAGAGAGTTTCATCGGTGCGCGTTTAATGGGCTGTAATGTAAATGTGGTTTTCATCGTCTTTGTCTCCATTTCGCAACACGGAGATAAAGAGCCGCCGCGTGACTGGAACACAAGCCGGACGTGCGGGGGAATAATGAGGTCTCCTGCACACTAATATTGATCTTATATATGTCGACTACGCCATGTTAATATTCAGCTTCCATCGTACTTTCATTTTATCTCCACAAAATGCCATAAAATAATTTGCATACAATAACTTTACACATATAGCGTACTGAATCTGCGACACGGATGTTTGTTAGAGTTACGCGCCTGTTTTACGCATACTCCCGCACACACACACACACACACACACACACACACATCTAGGTCTCTATCGTCTTGGTCCACAACATCTACCCGCATGAATCAGGTTTAATACGGGGGTAATCTGACATGAGCAATTATGTAGAGTAGGCCTCGTTGACATCTGAGGTCATTAAAAACACATGGCAGTGGTCGGGGTAGAGGACTGTTCGCTTAGTTGGTTTATGTGAATGACTCCACGGATTCCGACTGGCGTGGATGCAGCAGTACGTATAGTTGCGTTTATAGGGTGTGATTTGTCTGTGTGGAGGGTCATGGGGCGGCGCAGGGTGTGGGACATGGCCTGCTGTAGGTGGAGCGGCACGGATCACTGGCACGGCACACTGGGCACTTGATACAGGGTTTATGGCAGGTGTGTGTGTGTGTGTGTGTGTGTGTGTGTGTGTGTCTCAGCATATATGTATGTATGTGTGAATGGAGGGATGGATGCGTATGAATGTTGGTATCTAGATGTATATAGTTAGTACAGTAGGTAGTTACATAAGTTGGTGGGTAGGTACTATGCAGGAAGGTGGTTGGATAGGTGCAGTATGTTTTCCTCCTCCAAATGTTCCCGTTTCCAGCATTGCGAGTCGGTTCAGTCTCAGAGGTGTAAAGCCTCAGATTCATCCACTCGGCGGTGTCACTGAGGCGTGGACGCCGTTGCCTCACCGCCGGGCCGGAGTGAGCGGCGTTGCGTCAAGGTTGTCGAGGCTGTGGCGGTGGTGGTGGCGGCTGGGGTGGCAGGTTGCAGGTTGCTAGGGCGTCGAGGTGCTGTCTGCTGGTGGGCTAAGGTTGTCATGCTGGGGATGGCACGGACCGCTTGTTTGGGAAAGATAACTTGTAAAAGGGAGATGAATATAGCAATGGAGAAAATCTAGGAAGAGAAAGTATGGAGGGAAGGGGACTGAGTAGCATGATGGTGGTGATGGAGGAGACGGAGGTGAAGGAGGAGAGGGGTTGAGTATACTGAAAGTGTGATGTGGCTTTAGTTACGGGTCACAGACATCAACTTGAAGCTAAACATTCAATTCGCGACTCACTGTTGTTTACCTGCCGCCCCTCATCAGGCCGTGACCTTGGCTCGGGGCGAGGCACAAGCACTCCCTCTCATCTAAACAATGGACCTCAGGTGTTCTAAGTGCCATGTATGCAGGAGACAATAATGTTTTTCGCTACTGAATGAAAGAAGTAATTATATCATTATGTCGACGGTCCTGAAGCTTCGTAATGGTGCCTCAAGGTCACGCTCCAACCAGTGTGTCGACAAGTCAAAGTGATCAAGGAGGAGGCGGCGGCGGCAGCTTCTTCTTCGGGAGAAAATGTCTGTTGTATTGTTTGTCCCGGCCGTAAGCGTGATGAATGTCCATGGTCTCTGATTGGTTGACCTCCGCCATGAGGATCGAGGTTTCCGTCTTACGTGTCCTTATACGGCTGCCGGCGAGACGGGCGCCGGTCTGGTTGAGTCCCACGCCCCTCGGAACACCTATCAAGGCGCCGATCCTTGCCCCTCCCTGCCACGACCTCGGCCCGTGTTACAGGGAGTCATCAATCGTGGACACACACACACACACACACATACACACGACTTAGTTTTGCGGTAAGATCCCACTCAGTCTGAAGCCAAAGGAATCGCCGGAGGCTGGAATGAAATTCTAATTTTCATATTTCTTTTACGCATGTCAGACAGTAAAAAAGGCATAACTTTTTTTTTTGAGATAGCATTTGTCCTGTATACATGGCTTATGGCTGAATTGGCATGACTGTAGGGTCTTGTGTGATGCAGTATTGCATGCAGTGAAAATCAGCCAGCACAGTGAGTGCTCAATATGGTCATATTGGCGCCGGTCCCACATGTTGCCAAGTCTCTGGCATCACCTTGGAAACTGTGGTGAGGCTCATCCAACGCTGACACCACACCTCGCTGAGTCGCCGCCGCATTATTTGACTCGTGACCACATCCTCCAGCAGGAGGTGGCCAAGGAGGGTGACATCCGATGAGCCATTGACATGGTTCGTGGTGCTCCTAAAGGGGGTCAATGTCGGCTGTTTGGAGGTTGTGAACCCTCTACGTGGATCTCGTATAGACGACTCTGACCCCTCGCTTGTTGAAGGGCGAGGAGCAACGTGCGGCGCGTGCCTCGCTCCCATACTTGTAGCAAAGCAGGAATATTGAATGTAACACTAATCGACGTTGTTTCAAAATCCAACCATCTGTGGAATAAGCTGAAATTTTCATACATGGTTGATATAAACTGCTAACTTTTACAAATATATATATATATATATATATATATATATATATATATATATATATATATATATATATATATATATATACACACACACACACACACACACACACACACACACAGAGAGAGAGAGAGAGAGAGAGAGAGAGACGTCTCAGAGTGGACGTGGCAGCGGCCTGTTTGCCTGCAGCCCACCTGAGCACTAAGGACACCGAGACCTCAGTATGCATGGGACTACGTTACCTTGTATTTAATTTCTGCTTTGGAAGTAAAACATACAAGGATTTCCAAAGATTAAGTTCTCGTAGGAAGTGACGGAAATTGCGTGTCACATCACCATGTAGTTTTGGACAGATCGTAACCTTGAGTAACTAGAGAGTAATTGGTGTGTGCCGGTTAGGAAGGTTCTCGTTAGTATGGATGCGAGCTCGCTACCTAGATTCTAGGAGCGGCTGGCTGACCTTGTAGCTGCTCGGCAAAGTGCCCAACATCATGAGCAGTGAAATTTATCAATGGGAGGCTGATCAGACGCAGCCTCTGTACGTACACCCCTGCGTCTAGATGAATGACTAACCAGGAAGGGGAGCTGTTTGACGCGCATCGTGCTGATTTCATGTTAACACCAAGGGAGACAGGCTCCGTATACTCGTAAATAAACAAAATACAAACAAATACCGGTTCCCAGGAAGAACATGAAACACTTCAAGGAAAACATGGCTAGTTTGAATTATCATGTCAAGTCGATTTGATGCTTCTCATATAGGGCCTAAGAGCGCTCAGTTTGTTGGTAGACGGAAGAAAGAGGGATGCAAGCTGAGGCAGGGTGGCCAACTTCTTACACGGAGTAAAAGTACGAGTATTGCCTGATGATCGAGGCAAACATTTCTTGTGTGTGTGTGTGTGTGTGTGTGTGTGTGTGTGTGTGTGTAGCTTCTTCCAGCACTTTGCGGAACAGCTGCGTGTCACCACCATCATCACCACTACTTCAAACATACTTATTTAGGAGGACCCAGCATCACCATCATCACCATCAGCAGCATCGTTATGACCATCTTTGTCGGTGTTATGGTCGTTGTGCCATCGTTATGTGTAGTACTCTCTCTCTCTCTCTCTCTCTCTCTCTCTCTCTCTCTCTCTCTCTCTCTCTCTCTCAGACACACACACACACACACACAATCACCAAACGGACCCGTCACGATAGCCTTGTCTTGCCTTATCCAGATGCCAAGTATTTGTACAGCCGCGTCCACTCATGCAGCAACCGTGTCACAACAACCGTCCGTCTCCTGAGTGGCTCCCTTCCTTGCTTCTCTCTTTCCCTGCCTTCCTGCCTTCCTTCCTTCCTTCATGCGATTACTGTCACAGCAACCATTTCTTAGGTTCTTCCCTTATTCTTTTCTTATCTTTTCCTTGTCCTCCTTCCTTCGTTCCTTCCTTCCTTCATGCGATTACTGTCACAACAACCATTTCTTACGTTCTTTCCTTATTCTTTTCTTATCTTTTCCTTGTCCTCCTTCCTTCGTTCCTTCCTTCCTTCATGCGATTACTGTCACAACAACCATTTCTTACGTTCTTCCCTTATTCTTTTCTTATCTTTTCCTTGTCCTCCTTCCTTCGTTCCTTCCTTCCTTCATCCATCCATTCAGTCGTACAGTTACTGTCACAACAACCATTTTCTTCCTTTTCTCCTTTCTTTCCTCCCTCCTTTATTCATTCCTCTCTTCCTTTCTGAATTTCTTCCTTCCTTCCTTTCCTTAATTTTTCTCTCCTTCGAGCTCATCATGCGTAAATCAGCCGTTCCTTTGACATTTGTATTATTCTTTGTCTTATTATTTTCATTGAGAGAGAGAGAGAGAGAGAGAGAGAGAGAGAGAGAGAGGGGAAGAAAAAATAAAGCTAAGTAACCTGACCTAATAAACGGGTGGTGATGGTTAGGCCGGTGCATAAATCGTGTTGACCTCTTAGGCTCTTACCGAGTACACCATGACCTCTGCCTCCTCCTCCTCCTCTTGAGATGGATGTGGCGAGTAGAGAGGTGGAGGCCGGTGTGAAGTGAAAGAGAGAGTGAAAATTTGAGAGGGCCGTTGCAAGTGTAACCCAAAGACGAGAGGAAATTATGGGGCGGTGAGTTGACGCTGGGGTGAAGATGTGGTGGAAAATACAGCAAAAAAAAAAGTGATGGGGAAAAAGCTGTTAGTGTGAGGGGAAGACATATGGATAGAGAAGATAAAAGAGAGGAGGAATGGAGGTGTAGAGGAAAAGAGGAGGGTGAGATGGAGAAGGATAGGAGGAGGAGGAGGTGAAGTGGAGAGGTGTAGAGGAAAAGAGGAGAGGAAGAGGAGGTAGAGATGGAGAGAGGAGGAGAGGAGGAGGAAAAAAGAGGAAAACAGAAGAAGGAGGTGGAGATGGAGGTGGAGGAGAGAAGAAGAGTGGCTACAGGGGAGGAGAGTGGTGAGGAGACAGGAGGAGGAAGAGGAGATACAGGGAGAAAGGAGGTGTTAGTAAAAGAGAGAGAGGGGGGAGGAGGTACAGGTGGAAGTAGAACTGAAGGTGGAGGAAGAGGAAATACAGGGAGAAAGGAGGTGTTAGTAAAAGAGAGAGAGGGGGGAGGAGGCACAGGTGGAAGTGGAATTGAAGGTGGAGGTGGAGTTGTAAGGCCCCGCGTATCCACTCTCCCACTCACTCACAGAAGACTCGTTTCCTACCCGTTGACTCCTGGCACTCGACCTTCCCAGCCACTCGACGCTATTGCGGATTCCCCCCTATCCTCCTCCTCCTCCTCCTCCTCCTCCTTTACTCTTTAATCTTCTTTTTTTTTCTTGTTCCTGTTCTTCTCGTTTTTGCCCTTCTTATCATTCATCTCTCATGGATCTGTTTACCTTGTTATTCAAGTTTCGCGGCTTTTTTTTTAGTTTTATCTTTGTTTATTTTTATTTTTTTACTAACTTTTCTCTTTTCTCTTAACATATTGCCGTAAACTATTTAATTACAGCCACATCCTTCGGCGAATGAAATGTGTGTGTGTGTGTGTGTGTGTGTGTGTGTGTGTGTGTGTGTGTGTGTGTGTGTGTGTGGGTGGATAAAAAAGACACACACACACACACACACACACACACACACACACACACACACACACACGATAAGAACTGAAAAGATGATGATGTTACTGGTGATGATGGTGGTGGTGGTGCTGTGTTGGCTGCGGTGTTGGCGGTAGTGTTGTTGTTGTTGTTGTTGGTGGTGGTGGTGGTGGTGGTGATGCGCATGACTTTCCAGGTCGTTCAGCAGTACACACACGGCTCATGCTGCTGCCCACTGACACACTTACGTACACCACCACCACCACTACCACCGCCACCATCACCATCACCACCACCACGAAACAGCTCGGGGCTACACTTCACCCTTCTCACCTCCTCCTTTCCTTACTATCTCATTACTTTATCTTCCGTTTCTCTCTATTCCGCTCTTCTCTGTTTTCTCCTCATCTTTCAACTCCTTTCTCTCTCCCATGGCTTTCCCTTCCTCCCCTTTTCCTTCTTTCCATTCCATCTCGTTACTTCATTTTCCGTTTCTCTCTATTCCGCCCTTCTCTGTTTTCTCCTCATCTTTCAACTTCTTCCTCTCTCCCATGGCTTTCCCTTCCTCCCCCTTTCCTTCTTTCCATTAATTTCATCTCCTTACTTCATCTTCCTTTTCTCTCTGTTCCCTCCCTTCCCTGGTTCCCTCCTTTCTAACTCCTTTCTCTCTCCCATAGCTTTCCCTCCTTCCTTCCCCCTTTCCTTCTTTCCTCTTACCATTCACCCATTGCTGTCCTGTCTGCCATCCCCGTCTCCATAAT